>NC_034190.2:32151011-32411549 GCF_002021735.2 Oncorhynchus kisutch | reverse complement strand
GGAGTGTGTCATCTGAATGTTTGAGGCCAAGCCATTTTGAGCCATGGGAAGACAGTTACAGCATACAGAGCACTGGTAGACAACTTCTTCTATTTCATTTGAATAATGTCTCCTTCTTATGGCTGTTTCACACAGGAAGTAAGACTCTGTGCAAGTAGAGATACTGGTGTGCAAAAGAGCAGAAAAGTAATAAAAACAGTATGGGGATGAGGTAGGTAGATTGGGTGGGCTATTTACAGATGGACTATGTACAGCTGCAGCGTTCGGTTAGCTGCTCAGATAGCTGATGTTTAAAGTTGGTGAGGGAAATAAAAGTCTCCAGCTTCAGCAATTTTTGCAATTCGTTCCAGTCACTGGCAGCAGAGACCTGGAAAGACAGGCGGCCAAATGAGGTGTTGGCTTTGGGGATGTGTCTGAACTAGACAAAGCCTCACACCTGAGATCCACATTACTTATTTTATCAGGGTCTATTCAAATCAGAAGAGGAGCAAAAAAATCGATGCGGTGTCTGTACCTTTCCCATGCAAAACAGACAGTTACTGATGGGTGCGGAAAATTGACATTTTTGCAAACCCAGAAGCGTAACCATTAGATATGCAAACTTGAAGGAATACGAATGCGAGTTTCCAGAGTGATTTCCCACATACAGTCTCTGACCTACTTAACAGTCTGATGGCCTTGAGACAGAAGCTGTTTTTCAGACTCTCGGTTCCAGCTTTGATACACCTGTACTGACCTTGCCTTCTGGATGACAGCGAGGTGAACAGGTAGTGGCTCGGGTGGTTGTTGTCCTTGATGATCTTTTGACCTTCCTGTGACATCGGGTGGTGTAGGTGTCCTGGAGGGCAGGTAGTTTGACCCCGGTGATGCGTTGTGCAGATGGTTGTATGCGGAGCAGTTCCGTACCAGGCAGTGAAACGCCCGACAGGATGCTCTCGGTTGTGCATCTGTAAAGGTTTTTGGATGTTTTCAACCTCCTGAGGTTGAAGAGGCGCTGTTGCGCCTTCTTCCCCACGCTGTCTATGTGGGGGGATCATGTCAGTTTGTCATTGATGTGTACCCCAAGGAACATAAAACGTTCCACCTTCTCCACTACTGTCCCGTCGATGTGGATAGGGGGGATGCTCCCTCTGCTGTGTTTCTTGAAGTCCACGATCATCTCCTTCTTGTTTGTTTGAAGTTGAGGTAGAGGTTATTGTCCTGACAAACCACTCTTCAAGGGCCCTCACTCCTCCCTGTAGGCCATTTCGTTGGTAATCAAGCCTTCCACTGTAGTGGCTCATCTGCAAACTTGATGATTGAGTTGGAGGTGTGCAATTACCACGCAGTCATGGTGAACAGGAGGTACAGGAGAGGTCTGAGAACGCACCCTTTGAATATGTCTCCTTCTTATGGCTGTTTCACACAGGAAGTAAGACTCTGTGCAAGTAGAGATACTGGTGTGCAAAAGAGCAGAAAAGTAAATAAAAACAGTATGGGGATGAGGTAGGTAGATTGGGTGGGCTATTTACAGATGGACTATGTACAGCTGCAGCGTTCGGTTAGCTGCTCAGATAGCTGATGTTTAAAGTTGGTGAGGGAAATAAAAGGCTCCAGCTTCAGCAATTTTTGCAATTCGTTCCAGTCACTGGCAGCAGAGACCTGGAAAGACAGGCGGCCAAATGAGGTGTTGGCTTTGGGGATGTGTCTGAACTAGACAAAGCCTCACACCTGAGATCCACATTACTTATTTTATCAGGGTCTATTCAAATCAGAAGAGGAGCAAAAAAATCGATGCGGTGTCTGTAACCTTTCCCATGCAAAACAGACAGTTACTGATGGGTGCGGAAAATTGAACAGGTAGTGGCTCGGGTGGTTGTTGTCCTTGATGATCTTTTTGACCTTCCTGTGACATCGGGTGGTGTAGGTGTCCTGGAGGGCAGGTAGTTTGACCCCGGTGATGCGTTGTGCAGATGGTTGTATGCGGAGCAGTTACCGTACCAGGCAGTGAAACAGCCCGACAGGATGCTCTCGGTTGTGCATCTGTAAAGGTTTTTGAGTGTTTTCAACCTCCTGAGGTTGAAGAGGCGCTGTTGCGCCTTCTTCACCACGCTGTCTATGTGGGTGGATCATTTCAGTTTGTCAGTGATGTGTACCCCAAGGAACATAAAACGTTCCACCTTCTCCACTACTGTCCCGTCGATGTGGATAGGGGGATGCTTCCTCTGCTGTTTTCTGAAGTCCACGATCATCTCCTTTGTTTTGTTGAAGTGAGTAGGAGGTTATTGTCCTGACACCACTCTTCAAGGGCCCTCACCTCCTCCCTGTAGGCCATTTCGTTGGTAATCAAGCCTTCCACTGTAGTGTCATCTGCAAACTTGATGATTGAGTTGGAGGTGTGCATGACCACGCAGTCATTGGTGAACAGGGAGTACAGGAGAGGTCTGAGAACGCACCCTTTGAATAATGTCTCCTTCTTATGGCTGTTTCACACAGGAAGTAAGACTCTGTGCAAGTAGAGATACTGGTGTGCAAAAGAGCAGAAAAGTAAATAAAAACAGTATGGGGATGAGGTAGGTAGATTGGGTGGGCTATTTACAGATGGACTATGTACAGCTGCAGCGTTCGGTTAGCTGCTCAGATAGCTGATGTTTAAAGTTGGTGAGGGAAATAAAAGTCTCCAGCTTCAGCAATTTTTGCAATTCGTTCCAGTCACTGGCAGCAGAGACCTGGAAAGACAGGCGGCCAAATGAGGTGTTGGCTTTGGGGATGTGTCTGAACTAGACAAAGCCTCACACCTGAGATCCACATTACTTATTTTATCAGGGTCTATTCAAATCAGAAGAGGAGCAAAAAAATCGATGCGGTGTCTGTAACCTTTCCCATGCAAAACAGACAGTTACTGATGGGTGCGGAAAATTGAACAGGTAGTGGCTCGGGTGGTTGTTGTCCTTGATGATCTTTTTGACCTTCCTGTGACATCGGGTGGTGTAGGTGTCCTGGAGGGCAGGTAGTTTGACCCCGGTGATGCGTTGTGCAGATGGTTGTATGCGGAGCAGTTACCGTACCAGGCAGTGAAACAGCCCGACAGGATGCTCTCGGTTGTGCATCTGTAAAGGTTTTTGAGTGTTTTCAACCTCCTGAGGTTGAAGAGGCGCTGTTGCGCCTTCTTCACCACGCTGTCTATGTGGGTGGATCATTTCAGTTTGTCAGTGATGTGTACCCCAAGGAACATAAAACGTTCCACCTTCTCCACTACTGTCCCGTCGATGTGGATAGGGGGATGCTTCCTCTGCTGTTTTCTGAAGTCCACGATCATCTCCTTTGTTTTGTTGAAGTTGAGTAGGAGGTTATTGTCCTGACACCACTCTTCAAGGGCCCTCACCTCCTCCCTGTAGGCCATTTCGTTGGTAATCAAGCCTTCCACTGTAGTGTCATCTGCAAACTTGATGATTGAGTTGGAGGTGTGCATGACCACTCAGTCATTGGTGAACAGGGAGTACAGGAGAGGTCTGAGAACGCACCCTTTGAATAATGTCTCCTTCTTATGGCTGTTTCACACAGGAAGTAAGACTCTGTGCAAGTAGAGATACTGGTGTGCAAAAGAGCAGAAAAGTAAATAAAAACAGTATGGGGATGAGGTAGGTAGATTGGGTGGGCTATTTACAGATGGACTATGTACAGCTGCAGCGTTCGGTTAGCTGCTCAGATAGCTGATGTTTAAAGTTGGTGAGGGAAATAAAAGTCTCCAGCTTCAGCAATTTTTGCAATTCGTTCCAGTCACTGGCAGCAGAGACCTGGAAAGACAGGCGGCCAAATGAGGTGTTGGCTTTGGGGATGTGTCTGAACTAGACAAAGCCTCACACCTGAGATCCACATTACTTATTTTATCAGGGTCTATTCAAATCAGAAGAGGAGCAAAAAAATCGATGCGGTGTCTGTAACCTTTCCCATGCAAAACAGACAGTTACTGATGGGTGCGGAAAATTGAACAGGTAGTGGCTCGGGTGGTTGTTGTCCTTGATGATCTTTTTGACCTTCCTGTGACATCGGGTGGTGTAGGTGTCCTGGAGGGCAGGTAGTTTGACCCCGGTGATGCGTTGTGCAGATGGTTGTATGCGGAGCAGTTACCGTACCAGGCAGTGAAACAGCCCGACAGGATGCTCTCGGTTGTGCATCTGTAAAGGTTTTTGAGTGTTTTCAACCTCCTGAGGTTGAAGAGGCGCTGTTGCGCCTTCTTCACCACGCTGTCTATGTGGGTGGATCATTTCAGTTTGTCAGTGATGTGTACCCCAAGGAACATAAAACGTTCCACCTTCTCCACTACTGTCCCGTCGATGTGGATAGGGGGATGCTTCCTCTGCTGTTTTCTGAAGTCCACGATCATCTCCTTTGTTTTGTTGAAGTTGAGTAGGAGGTTATTGTCCTGACACCACTCTTCAAGGGCCCTCACCTCCTCCCTGTAGGCCATTTCGTTGGTAATCAAGCCTTCCACTGTAGTGTCATCTGCAAACTTGATGATTGAGTTGGAGGTGTGCATGACCACGCAGTCATTGGTGAACAGGGAGTACAGGAGAGGTCTGAGAACGCACCCTTTTGGGGCCCCAGTGTTGAGGATCAGCGGGGTGGAGATGTTGTTTCCTACCGTCACCACCTGGGGGAGGCCCGTCAGAAAGTCCAGGACCCAGTTGCACAGGGCGGGGTCTCGAGCTTAATTACGAGTTTAGGGGGTACTATGGTGTTAAATGCTTAGCTGTCATTGATGAACAGCGCTCTTACATAGGTATTCCTCTTGTCCAGATGGGTGTGATTGCGATTGCGTCGTCTGTGGACCTATTGGGGCGGTCAAATCAAATTGGAGTGGGTCGAGGGTGTCAGGTAGGGTGGAGGTGATATGATCCTTGACTAGTTTCTCGATACACTTCATGATGACGGAAGTGAGTGCTACTGGGGAGATAGTCGATTAGCTCAGTTACCTTAGCTTTCTTGGGAAGAGGAAAAATGGTGGCCCTCTTGAAGCATGTGGGAACAGCAGACTGGGATAGGGATTGATTGAATATGTCCGTAAACACACCAGCCAGCTGGTCTGCGCATGCTCTGAGGATGCGGCTAGGGATGCCGTCTGGGCTGGCAGCCTTGCGAGGGTTAACACATTTAAATGTTTTACTCATATTGGCTGTGGTGAAGCAGAGCACACAGGTTTTGGCATTGTATTGTCCTCAAAGTGAGGAAATAAGTTATTAGTTTGTCTGGGAGCAAGCAATACATCGGTGTCCTGGGAGGAGATTTTGGACGGAAAAGGACCCTGGAAACAGGCTGGGGAATATCGGCACCCCAAGGCAGAGCTGGAGGCAGCGAAAGCTGAGCGGCGGCGATATGAGGAGTTAGCATGGCAGCGTGACAAGCACGGGAGGCAGCCCCAAAAATGGCACACAGGGTGGCACACGGGGAGTGTGGCAGAGTCAGGTTGGAGACCTGAACCCACTCCTCGTGCTTACCGTAAGAAGCGCAGTACTGGTCAGGCACCGTGTTATGCGGTCAAGCGCACGGTGTCGCCAGTATGCGCTCATAGCCCGGTGGGCTAGTACCAAGCGAGAGTGGGCATCCAGCCAGGGCGTGTTGTGCCAGCCCAGTGTGTTTGGTCTCCAGTACGCCGTTTCGGCCCAGGGTATCCTGCTTGCTGTGTCTCCGAGGCGCTGGGAGGGTGCAGTGCGTCCTATGCCTCCTATGCCTGCGCTCCGCCCATGCCGGGCGAATGTGGTATTGAGCCTAAGGGAGAGCTGCGTGTGGTATGCACCAGATCTCCAGTGCTCACCCACAGCCTGGTCCAACCTGTGTCTGCACTCTGGATGGTCTGGGCTAAAATGGTGATCCAGCCCGGAGGAGTGGTGCCAAGGCTGCGCACCAGGGCTCCAGTGCTCCCCCACAGCCTAGTCCATCCGGTGCCTCCTCCAAGCACTGTAGGAGAAATTGGTTATGTGGGAGAGATTATATACATGATTTGGTAACACAAGAGAAAGGTACACATATGGGTTTCCTGTTCTGGTAAAGTGCATTGTCTGTTGTGTGGGGCAGGAAGCGGATGGAGGCCGTGGGGGTATGGGATAGCTGAGAAACACTCCTAGACCAGCTGGGCATACAAGGATCAAAGGGATAGAAAAAGGAGGGGGGTCAGCCAAATGACCAACTGATGGATTACAGACATCAATCTCAGGGACAAAGCAAGCCTATAGCATAGAGGAATGTATAGTATTTTTAGGGCAGCTGGACATACTAAACTAGAGATAAAGACATACAAAGGGACACATGGAGTTAATTACAGGGTCTGAGCACAGGCCACAGGAATTGGGGATGTATATTATCTTTAGGTCAAAGGAAGGGTCTTGACATCATATAATCTGGCCGAAAGCAGATGTGGGCGTTACTGGGCTGAACAAGCAGGATGCACGGATTGAAATGTAACGTAATTTACATGTGGGATGGGCTTATATGTAATATGTGGATAAATACTGGAGCCAGGGCTCTGGAAAAGGGTGGGTCCTGCGGGGCTCTCCGGCTTATGATACGGGTGTATTAAAAGTCTATCATTGAATTCAAAGTTCTTGGACGTGTCATTTTTGTAGGTCTCCCCAGCCTGGTGGGTCCTGTGGCAGCCCCACGCACTAGGCTGTCTCTCTGTCTCGTCCCTCCAGGTCCGCCCGTCTGTCCTAAGCTTCCAGAGCCGCCCGTCTGTCCTGAGCTGCCAGAGCCGCCCGTCACTCAGGAGCTGCCAGAGCCGCCAGTCAGTCAGAAGCTGCCAGAGCCACCCGTCAGTCAGGAGCTGCCAGAGCCGCCCGTCAGTCAGGAGCTGCCAGAGCCACCCGTCTGTCCTGATCTGCCAGAGCCGCCCGTCAGTCAGGAGCTGCCAGAGTCGCCCGTCAGTCATCAGCTGCCGGAGTCTCCCGCCGGTCCGGTGCTGCCGGAATCTGCCGTCCATTCGGGACCCGCGGCAAGGGTCCCCAGTCCGAGGTCGGCAGCGAGGGTCGCCGCTCCCAAGGCACCGAGACTATGGTGGAGTGGGGTCCACATCCCGCGCCAGAGCCGCCACCACGGACAAACGCCCTCCCATACCCTCCCCTATAGATTCAGGTTTGGTGGCCGGAGTCCGCACCTTTGGGGGGGGGGGGTGTACTGTCACTTTCTGACCTTAGTTCCTTTGTTATGTCTTTGTTTTTGGTTGGCCAGGGCGTGAGTTGGGGTGGGTAGTCTAGTATGGTCCTCAATCAGAGGCAGGTGTCGTTCGTTGTATCTGATTGAGAATCTAACTTAGATAGCCTTTTCCCACCTGTGTTTTGTGGGTGATTGTTTTCTGTTTTATGTCTTCACGAGACAGGACTGTTTCGTTCTTTCACTTTGTTGTTTTGTTATTCAGTGTTCAGTTGATTTATTAAATATTAACATGGACACATACCACGCTGCGCATTTGTCCGATCATGACTACTCTTCCTCAGATGACGAGGAGAATCGTTACAGGGCGAGGGAGGGCTTTGTATACGTCACGGAATTTAGAGTAGCAATGATCCAGAATGCTGCCAACACGGGTCACACATTCGATATGATGATAACATTTATGGAGCATTGTTTTAGATTAGCTTTGTTAAAATCCCCAGCTGCAATAAATACAGCCTCAGGATATGTGGTTTCCAGTGTACATAGATTCCAATGAAGTTCTTTCAGGGTCATCGAGGTGTCTGCATGGGGGGGATAGACAATGCTGTGATTATTATCGAAGAGAATTCTCTTAGTTGATAATGCGATCGCCATTTGATTGTAAGGAATTATAGGTCAGGTGAACAAAAGGACTTGAACACACCACAACTCGTTAATCATAAGGCATACACCACTGCCCTTCTTCTTAGCAGAGAGATGTTTGTTTCTGTCGGCGCAATGTTTGAAGAAACCGGGTGACTGTACCGACTCTAAATTACTACCCCGAGTGAGCCATGTTTCTGTGAAACAGAGAATGTTACCATCTCTGATGTCTCTTGGGAAGGCATCCCTTGCTCGAATTTTGTCTACCTCGTTGTCAAGAGACTGGACATTGGCGAGTAGTAATTCAGAATTTGGAATTCAGGTAAACCCAAAAAGTAGGTATCTTGGCACAACTTACACCTGACATGGGGTTAAGCAGCCTACACATTTCTGTACTGAATGAAATACTGTATTACCACTACTTTTTTAAAACCATGTCTACATTTATTTCCCAAACAACTCAACCCAAACATTCAAACTGTTAGAATCTGGGTTAAACTTGGAACATTGTTATAATCAGAAGTTAATGGTTATCTGTAGGCGCCAGATGGCTTTGGAATGTGTAGGGGTGACGGGTGGAGATCTTAGAACCTAACAATGTCACTGACGGAGAGAGGGTAATGTATAATGTTTACATTATGTCAGGATATGTTACTGTTAGCCATCAGGGATCTTATGGGAGGGATCCTCTGGGAGGAGAAGACACAGTCTGGTATCAATCACCATGACACCCTTGAGTTGGGGAGGAGTAAGAACTATGGGGTAGAGGTCAGGTCAGATGAAGTGAGGAAGAACAGATATCACTAAGGTTCTGTCAAGCAACAGAGATACATTGTCTGTTTAGATGTGGAGGAGGAGACTCATCCTAGGAGAAAGGGTTAAGTATCAGTGCTTGTTTGAAATGTCGTTGTCTGAATGCAGCTGTATTGACCCTTTGGGAAGAAATAAACTTGGTTAATCTTTTCTAGTGTCCGTTGAGTTATTTACTCTGAGATTGAGAACCTAACAAACCCAGTCACAATCACTTGTTTTTGTATTTTAATAATTTTATGCATTTTATAACACAGGTTTAACACCTAACAAACACATCTATTTAATAATTTGTTTTTTTTTACCCCTTTTACTCCCCAATTTCATGATATCCAATATCCAGTCTTGTCCCATCGCTGCTACTCCCCTACGGGAGAGGTGAAGGTCGAGAGCAATGCATCCTCTGAAACACGAACCCACCTAGCTTCTTGACACACTGCTCGCTTCACCGGAAGCCATGCGCCCGGCCACCACAAGGAGTCGCTAGAGCGCGATGGGACAAGGACATCCCAGCCGGCCAAACTCTCCCCTAACCAAGACAACGCTGGGCCAATTGTGAGCCACCTCATGGATCTCCCAGTCAAGGCCGTCTGCGACACAGCCCAGATCTGAAGTAACGCCGCTAGCAGTGATCAGAACCTTAGACCGCTACACCTCTCAGGAGGCAACTTTATACTTTTTTAAAACACTTTTTACATAGGTCAGTCCTATGCCTTGCATTACGCCTGGGAAGAAAATTCTTCAGTTTGCTCAACTTTCCATTGGCTCAGTCATTGGCTCAACTTGTCTCATAGCCATTGGTTCAACTTACCCAAAGGAAAACATGTAGACTTTATTTGCTGACACAGCTACAATGATGCACTTTCATGACAGGTTTAGGACCTCATATTAAAGTTTCTAGAGATCCCAACTGATGTATAGAACAATCTTAAAGTGATCTTCTTTGGTTTAGAGACAAGCATAATGAAACCTCCAACACATTAAATTAATTTGACTTGGTGAAAATCTGTTGTTGGACCTTATTTGCTTATCTCTTTTTCCATGTGGTTTCTTTCTTCATAGACTCCATGAAAGGATGACCGCTTCCTAATTATTTGTCAAATGATTCATTTTGTGTATGATTTCCTCAAAATAAAGGTGGCTCAACTTACCCCTTTGGCTCAACTTACCCCTTTGGCTCAAATTACCCCACTCTCCCTTATGCAGATTTGGAATAAATATGGGGTTCAAATCATCATCTGAGTTTAGATATAAGCCTCTGCTCTGATTCAAACAAGAGGGATTAAATGATCATCCTATCTAATGGATGTTGAAAGAATAATTCTGTCCTACCTGGTACAAGATGAGTAGGTGTCCCACCACACAAGAAGTAGATTATTTTAGGACTTTTATTGTAGCCTTCTATAATATTAATACAGTTGTCTATGTAATAATACTGATTGTATATTCATCAGATTTGAAAGAAGCAACATGAATTTCTGGTCAACTACAAGAGCCAGTAAGTAACCCTCCTCCAGGTGCAATAAGACCTCTAGCCCATTAGAGGACAGCATTGATTTATTTTTCACTGTTATTTCTACTAATAGGATAACCTGTTACATTAATGGCATATACTGTAACTGGATTTACAAGTTCATCAATGTCAAGAACAATGTCTGCATATCTAGTCTCACAATGCAAGCAGGTGATACATGCCCGCCTCCTTTCCTGCCTGAGAGAGCTGTCTTTCTGACAGCTGTTTCCTTCTGTGTATAAAACGTTGTGGTCTGAAGTTGAACAAAACAGATGACTCATAATAAGTCATCAAGACTGATAGATATAGACGATATTTTGGCCCGTAAGTCCTTTCATTTTAGATATTCACTTTTAAATGGTGTACATCTAAGACCGTTATAGGAGACATATAGCTTCTAAAGGGGCAGGGAACACCATTAGAGTTGACTTGCTTTGTGATTCTGTTTCTCCTGTGGAAAGTGTTATGGTTCATGGCCAATTATTGCCTCATTCTACTACCATTGCACAACATCCACTAAGTACTACTGCTGAAATACTACAAACTTGTTTATAAAACGTTGTTTACACATACTCTTGCACTGATATCCCCACAACCCCATTGTGCGATCTTAACACACTCATAAAATAGCAAATAGAATCTTTGTAGTCAATAGCAAAGCTTTTTCTGGTTCTGACCTTATCTCCAAAATGGGTTCATCTGTGAAACAGCACAGTTAAAAATATATGGCAAATAGAAATCAAACTGGGTGGACATCAGAAATAGATGAGAGAGGTTGAGGGTAGAGGAAGGACAGGACTAAAATCAAACAAAATATAACTATTGTAAAGCATTATATATTACGTATAACCTGGAAGTGGAGGCCTAAGTGTTATTGTTCGCAGGTTTACTCCAATTAGGGGAGGGGTGGTAGGGTTAGAAAGTAATAAAGGAAAATATATATGAAATATATATATATATATATATATATATATATATGCATTTGTGTGTATGTATACGTATGTAGTTGATGTCGGAAGTTTACATACACTTAGGTTGGAGTCATTAAAACTCCACTCCATAAATGTCTTGCTTTCAAACTATAGTTTTGGCAAGTCGGTTAGGACATCTACTTTGTGCATGACACAAGTAATATTTCCAACAATAGTTTACATACAGATTATTTCACTGTATCACAATTCCAGTGGGTCAGAAGTTGACATACACTAAGTTGACTGTGCCTTTAAACAGCTTGGAAAATTCCAGAATATGATGCCATGGCTTTAGAAGCTTCTGATGGGCTAATTGACATAATTTGAGTCAGCTGGAGGTGTACCTGTGGATGTATTTTAAGACCTATCTTCAAACGCAGTGCCTCTTTGCTTGACATTATTTTTTTTTAAATCAGCCAAGTCCTCAGAAAAACTATTGTAGACCTCCACAAGTCTGGTTCATCCTTGGGAGCAATTTCCAAAGGTACCACGTTCATCTGTACACACAATAGTATGCAAGTATGAACACCATGGGACCACGCAGCCGTCATACCACTCTGTCTCCTAGAGATGAATGTACTTTGGTGCGAAAAGTGCAAATCAATCCCAGAACAACAGCAAACAACCGTGTGAAGATGCTGGAGGAAACCGGTACAAAAGTATCTATAACCACAGTAAAAACGAGTCCTATATCGACAATAACCTAAAAGGCCGCTCAGCAAGGGAGAAGCCACTGCTCCAAAACCGCCATAAAAGCCAGACTACGGTTTGCAACTGCACGTGGGGACAAAGATTGTACTTTTTGGAGAAATGACCTCTGGTCTGATGAAGCAAAAATAGAACTGTTTGGCCATAATGATCATCGTTATGTTTGGAGGAAAAAAGGGGAGGCTTGCAAGCCGAAGAATACCATCCCAACCGTGAAGCACGGGGTGTCATGTTCATTGTAATGAGGAGACCAAGGTGATATGCATACATTCATCTTTCAATGAAGAAAGAACACTGAACAAACTAACAAAACGAATTGGGAAGCTAATACAGATAGTGCAGACAGGCAACTGAAGATAGAATAAGAACCCACAAATACCCTAGACAAAATGGCTACCTACGAACATACCCACCCTAGTCACACCCTGACCTAACCAAAATAATATAGAAAACAAAGATAACTAAGGTCAGGGCGTGACAGTACCCCCCCCCCCCCCACACACACACAAAGGTGCGGACACCCGGCCGCAAACCTGAAACTACAGGGAAGGGACTGGGTGGGCATCTACCCTCGGTGGCGGCTCTGGTTCTGGACGCCACCCCCCCCCCCCCCCCCCCTCTTTAGAGCTGAACTGTGGCTCGTCGCCAGAGGCTCTGGACTGTGGATCATCGCCGGAGACCCCGGACTGTGGATCATCGCCAGAGACCCCGGGCTGGGGACCGTCACCGGAGAACCCGGGCTGGAGACCCCGGCTGGGGACCGTGCTAAACGTGTCCCCTCATATCGTCGCCGTTCATCCCGTGCTATCCCCACCTGCCTCCATGGTAGGCGATTCTCTCCTGCCAATATTTCCTCCCACGTCCAGGATCCTTTACCGTCCAGTATTTCGTCCCATTTTCATGCTGTCTGCTCCATCAAACGCTGCTCCTCCTTTTCACGCTGCTTGGTCCTTTTATGGTGGGTTCTTCTGTCAAGTTTGTTATAATGAGGAGACCAAGGTGCAGCGTGATATGCATACATTCTTCTTTTAATGGAGAAAGAACACTGAACAAATTAACAAAACGAAATGTGAAGCTAATACGGATAGTGCAGACAGGCAACTAAACATAGAATAAGAACCCACAAATACCCTAGACAAAATGGCTACCTAAATATGGTCCCCAATCAGAGACAATGATAAACAGCTGCCTCTGATTGGGAACCAATTCAGGCCACCACAGACATACAAATACCTAGACTTACAAAACCCCCTAGACATTTCAAAAACGAACATACCCACCCTAGTCACACCCTGACCTAACCAAAATAATAAAGAAAACAAAGATAACTAAGGTCAGGGCGTGACACGGATGTGGCAGCATTATGTTGTGGGGGTGCTTTGCTGCAGGAGGGACTGGTGCACTTCCCGAAATAGATGGCTCCATGAGGCTGGAAAATTGTGTGGATATTTTGAAGCAATCTCAAGACATCAGTCAGGAAGTTAAAGCTTGGTCGCAAATGGGTCTTCCAAATGGACAATGACCCCAAGCATACTGCCAAAGTTGTGGCAAAATGGCTTAAGGACAACAAAGTCAAGCTATTGGAGTGGCCATCACAAAGCCCTGACCTCAAGCCTTTAGAACATTTGTGGGCAGAACTGAAAAAGCATGTGTGAGCAAGGAGGCCTACAACCTGACTGAGTTACACCAGCTCTGTCAGGAGGAATGGGCCAATATTCACCCAACTTATTGTGGGAAGCTTGTGGAAGGCTCCCTGAAACGTTTGACCCAAGTTAAACCATTTAAAGGCAATGCTACCAAATACTAATTGAGTGTATGTAAACTTCTGACACACTGGGAATGTGATGAAAGAAATACAAGCTGAAGTATATCATTCCCTATCCTATTATTCTGCCATTTCACATTCTTAAAATAAAGTGGTGATCCTATCTGACCTAAGACAGGGAATTTTTACTAGGAATAAATGTCAGGAATTGTGGAAAAACTGAGTTTAATGTATTTGGCTAAGGTGTATGTAAACTTCCGACTTCAACTGTATATGAGAGAAGCTGTAAGTTGCAAAACAAGTGATGGTGTCACTGAGTGATCTGAGTGGGCATTCTATGTTGGATGTCTTGTTTGTCTGTTTCTGTGTTTGGGCCTGATATGGTTCTCAATCAGAGGCAGGTGTTAGTCATTGTCTCTGATTGGGAGGCATATTTAGGTAGCCTGTTTTGTGTTGAGTTTTGTGGGTGATTGTTCCTGTCTTTGTGTTTGTTACACCAGATATGGCTGTTTTCGGTTTTTCACGTTTCTTGTTTTTGTATATTGTTCTATTTTCATCCTTATTAAAGATGTATCTAAACAGAAGAATCCCGTGACAGAATCACCCACCACAACAGGATCAAGTGGCGTGGTGAGAAGCAGCCAGCATCACAAGACTCATAGACTTGGGAGGACGAGTTGGACGTAAAAGGACCCTGGGCAGAGTCAGGGGAATATCGCCGCCCCATAGCAGAGCTGGAGGCAGCGAAAGCAGAGAGGCGGCATTACGAGGAGCAGGAGAGGCAGCGATGTCAGGATTTCGGGACATGGGAGCAGAATCTGGACTACACAACTTGGGAAGAGATAGACAGGTGGGCGGTCGACCCAGGGAGAGTGCTGAAGCCCGCCTGGGATTCGATGGAGCAGTGCGAGGAAGGTTAAAGGAGAATGAGGTTGGCGAAGCGAGCACGGCGGCGCGGTAGGAAGCCCGAGAGTCAACCCCAAAAATGTCTTGGGGGGGCACACAGGGAGTATGGCGAAAGCCAGGTAGGAGACCTGCGCCAACTTCCTGTGCTTACCGGAGAGCGAGAGAGACCGGGCAGGCACCGTGTTATGCTGTGGAGCGCACGGTGTCTCCAGTGCGGGTGCATAGCCTGGTGCGGTACATACCAGCTCCTCGTATCGGCCGGGCTAGAGTGGGCATCGAGCCAGTTAAGGTTGGGCAGGCTCGGTGCTCAAGGGCTCCAGTGCACCTGCACGGTCCGGTCTATCCAGTGCCACCTACACGCACCAGCCCTCCGGTGGCAGCCCCTCGCACCAGGCTTCCTGTGGGTGTCCAGAGCCCAGTACTCCCTGTTTCTTCTCCCCGCACTCGCCCTGAGGTGCGTGTCCTCGGCCCAGTACCACCAGTGCCGGCACCACGCATCAGGCCTATAGTGCGTCCCACCTGTCCAGCGCTGCTAGAGCCTTCCTCCTCTCCAGCGCAGCCGGAGTCTCCCGCCTGTCCGGCGCTGCCAGAGCTCCCGCCCCTCAGTCCAGAGTCGCCAGAGCTCCTCAGTCCAGAGGCGCCAGAGCCGCTCAGTCCAGAGGCGCCAGAGCCGCTCAGTCCAGAGGCGCCAGAGCCCCTTAATCCAGAGGCGCCAGAGCCCCTCAGTCCAGAGGCGCCAGAGCCCCTCAGTCCAGAGGCGCCAGAGCCCCTCAGTCCAGAGGCACTAGAGCTCCTCAGTCCAGCGCTGCCAGAGCCTTCCTCTCCAGCGTTGCCGGAGCTGCCTGTCTGCCCAGCGCCATCAGAGTCTCCCGTCTGTCCTGAGCCGCCAGTGCCGCCAGGTTGCAAGGAGCCGCCAGTGCCGCCAGTCTGCAAGGAGCGGCCAGTGCCGCCAGTCTGCAAGGAGCCGCCAGTGCCGCCAGTCTGCAAGGAGCCGCCAGTGCCGCCAGTCTGCCAGGAGCCGCCAGTGCCGCCAGTCTGCCAGGAGCCGCCAGTGCCGCCAGTCTGCCAGGAGCCGCCAGTGCCGCCAGTCTGCCAGGAGCCGCCAGTGCCGCCAGTCTGCCAGGAGCCGCCAGTGCCGCCAGTCTGCCAGGAGTTTTTGTATTTGTATATTGTTCTATTTTCATCCTTATTAAAGATGTATCTAAATAACCACGCTGCGTTTTGGTCCGCCTCTCCTTCAACAGAAGAATCCCGTGACAGATGGCTAATGTGACCATGTCACGGACCACATTATCAAGAAAGGAAGCTTTCTTCAGGACCTCCATTGAATGTTGGTTTGCAGAGCTCCTCCATAACTCTACAGAGTTACTGTTTTCCCTAGTTCACCCTCACTTCAAAATCTTAATTAAACTAATCCCCCGTGAAGGAGATAAATGCTTAATTCCCTCCATGGCTCTTAGGCTGCATGTAAATGTTCTGCCAAGGGGCTTCAGCACAGAAAAAAGCATCATTTGATAACGAAGAGGAGAAAAAAAAATATTCCTCTTGTGCATTGCTCATTCCCCTTTTGTCTGCACATGTTCGGATCGTAAAAAAGGAGACTACGTGAGAGATTTAATGTGACTCAATGTTGCTTCTAATAGCACCTTGAATTCGCTGATGTGGTTGTTTTTATATTTCCAAGAAAAACACTTTATATTTTACTTCAGACATTTGAAATATTTGTAACAGCAACGTGAAAGACCACTCAGAGATAATGATGACTTATCTTTTAGCCAAAAGATCAATGGCCAAACCCATTGAAGATAACTACTGTATTTTATTCATAAAGATAAATTGCATGCACATACAGTGAGCTCCAATAGTATTGGGACAGCCACAAATGTGTTGTTGTTTTGGCTCTGTACTCCAGGACTTTGGATTTAAATGATACATAGACTATGGGGTTAAAGGACGGACTGTCAGCTTTAATTTGAGGGTATTTCCATCCATATCGCTTGAACCCTTTAGAAATTACAGCCCTTGTTGTATGTAGTCCCCCCATTTTAGGGAACCAAAAGTATTGGGACAATTCACTTATATGTGTATTAAAGTAGTAACAGGTACTTGGTCCATATTGACAGCACATTAATGACTTCATCAAGCTTGTGACTCTACAAAGTTGTTGGATGCATTTGCTCTTTGTTTTGGTTGTGTTTCAGATTATTTTGTGCCCAACATAAATTAATGGTAAATAATGTATTGTGTCATTTTAGAGTCACTTTTATTGCAGATAAGAATATAATATGTTTCTAAACACTTCTACATTAATGTGGATGCTACCATGATTTGGGATAATCCTGACTGAATCGTGAATAATGAGGAGTGAGAAAGTTACAGAGGTATAAATATCATACACCCCAGAAATGCTAACCTCCCCTGTTATTGTAATGGTGGGAGGTTAGCATGTCTTGCGCTTATGATATTTGTGTGTCTGCAACGTACTCACTCATTATTATTCACAATTAATTAGTAGTCACTGGGTGTATTGGTACACCATCGAAAGTGTAACTAATAACTTCACAATGCTCAAAGGGATATTTAATGTCTGTTTTTTTTACCCATCTACCAATAGGTGCCCTTCTTTGTGAGGCATTGGAAAACCTCCCTGGTCTTTGTGGTTTAATCTGCGTTTGAAGTTCACTGCTCGATTGGGGGAACTTACAGATAATAGGGAGGAGGACAGAGGTCAGAGACCTGGCAGTGTGGTACCAGGACAACAACCTCTCTCTCAATGTGAGTAAGACAACGGAGCTGATCGTCGACTACAGGAAATGGCGGGCCGAACAGGCCCCTATTAACATCGACGGGACTGAAGTGGAGCGGGATGAGAGTTTCAAGTTCCTTGGTGTCCACATCACCAACAAACTATCATGATAAAAACACACCAAGACAGATGTGAAGAGGGCACGACAACACGTTTTCCCCCTCAAGAGACTGAAAATATTTGACATGGTTTGATTTGATTTTAGTTAGTTTATTTAGTAAATATTTTATCAACTTTATTTCAACTTTACTGCATTGTTGGTTAAGAGCCTTTTAGTAAGCATTTCACTATAAGGTCTACTACACCTGTTGTTTTTGGCGCATGTGACAAATAAAATTTGATTTGATAATTGTATGTGTAGGGTACAGAGATGAGGTAGTCATTGAAAAATCATGTTAAACACCATTATTGCACACATGGAACTTATTATCTGACTTCTGTGATAGAAAAATGATTCATTTACCTGATTTGTTTGATATTAATAGTTATCAATTAATACTTAACAAATAGGAGGATATTTCTGTTCTGTTAGTGTCTGTGTGTTTATTGTCTCCACTCTAGTTCCCTGCAGCTAATCTGGGCGTATGGTCACTGGAGATGGCTTGAGCTGACAAATGAGTTAAAGACTGCATTACATAGACAGGAATGTGTTTTACTAGAGATAGCTTAGGAGTAGAAAAATTCCTCATTGTCTCAAAATCATCCTTGCATCTGGGAAACTAAGCCAGGTTGGGGTTAAGACAACAACCCACGTGCAGATAACGACAGGATGAACCCAGAGTGGCTTATGATGGTCCTTGGTCTGCATGAGGGGGGTTGAACCAATCATGACTGAGCATTGTTAGTGTCAGCTATATATAGTACTCTGCATTTGTGTAAAGGTTAGGTTACTCGGTCCAACACTCAAGGGTGGGGGTTCAACCAGCCTCATTATTGCAATAACTAATCCATATTAAATGAAGATGATTTTTTGAAGAAATTACCAAATCTCTCTCAGTACTGAATTTCCACGACACTTCTTAATCAAATGTTTACTCCTGAACTTAGTTAGGCTTGCTTTAAGAAAGTGGTTGAGTACTTATTGACTCAAGACAGTTCAGCTTTTTCATTTTTTAAATTAATTTATAAACATTTCTATAAACATAATTCCACTTTGACATTATGGGGTATTTTGTGTAGGGCAGTGACACAAACATCTAAATTTAAACCATTACAAATTCAGGCTGCAACACAAAAAAATAAAGTGCTGTGAATACTTTGTGAAGGCACCGTAAGTGAATTTGTCCAAATACTTTTGGTCCACTATAATGTGGGGACTATGTACAAAAAGTGCTGTAATTTTGTAATGGTTCAACCGATATGGATAAAATGATAAAAAATACTCTCAATGCTGACAGTCTGTACTTTAACCTCATAGTCATTGTATCATTTCAAATTCAAAGTGCTGGAGTACAGAGCCAAAACAACAAAACAACTGTCACTGTCCCAATACTTTTGGAGCTCCCTGTATTTCTCTTGCTTCTCTGTGACAATCGAGTCATCTTCTGAATCTACATAAATATTATGCCGCAGTATACCAATGCAGTTGTGCTGTTTAGCGGTACTATGTGGTGGTTCCCAGAAGTTCTGCTTTTTCTTGTGGGCACTAGATGAACAAAACTATTTTTCTAGCCACAGGTCAATCTATAAAACATGTCTGACTCTGTGAATGAACATGTCTCGAAATAATATTGGATCACAGTGTGATTGATGTGTTCTCAAATCTCTTTTATTGTAATCATTTTGAAACAATGTATGAGAGGTGTGTAGCCTATACTCTGAGAAAATAGATCTTTGGCTGTCCCCATACGAGAACCTTTTGAAGAATCCTTTTTGGTTCCAGGAAGAACATGGAGTTTACAATGTCCAGACAGCAATATTACATATTAAGTCCGGATTAATACTATGATGAGGATTCATCCCAAATGACACCATATTTCCTACTACACTACTTTAGCCCAGTCCACTAATTAGGGAACGTAGTTCTATTTGGTCAAGAGTAGTGCACTACATAGGGGCTAGGGTGCCATTAGGGGATGTTCACATTATGATACCGAGCAACCCCAGAGGAGGTGTTATATATTTTACAGTGTAGCCCACATGCTATGGAATCCCCCTATTAATAACAACAAACAAACATGTGACTTTGAAACCTGTTGGATTTATAGAAAATAAGATCATGAAGTTCATGAGCCCACCCTGGACCAGGAGGACCCAGTCCTTATTCAGGTAAGAATAAGCTTATCAAATGCCTGGGTGCCAGTCTGCTTCTGCTCCTGCCAATTCCATCGGGCAATATGATATTGGCATGACAATCCCATAAGGCTATAACAATACTGCTTCATTATCAGGACTGGTTCAATAACAATCTGACATTCAAAGACTTAAATTGATCCTGTCTTCTTCCTTAATATGTGGAAGAGGAGGTTGGGCAGCGGCCCTCTGGATTAAATCCCTTGGTCTGGAACCTTGTGTGTTCCTATCTCGGTAAGTCTATCCATTCTCATACTCTCTGGTCTTTAGAGGATATTAAACATTAATATCAAGTCACTAGTTTTCTATAAAACAACATAATAAAAATTCCTTTAAACATATTCCCTCTTCCTCATGGCCTGTCATCTCCAAGCCCAAACCAGTCTATTCCTCACCCATGCTGGGAGGATTCCGGTGAGAGAGCTGGCAGTGTTAAACACGCAGGTAAACATTCACAATATTAACCAAAGCTCATCTGATCTTATTGGGAGAATTTCCTTAATTTGACGGCTGTATCTATTCCGTCTTTTTTCAGACTTCGAAATTGGTGATTGAGGAGCCTACCTTTGACCTCACTGAATCTGGGAAACTTGACCAATGATCAGCACCTGCAGATAGCCATTCACAGGTAGCCAATCACATTATTAGAGAGTCATAGACTATTAGTAACTAGCGGTACCTTGCCGTTATGGGCAGAAAATCATTCAAAAATAATAATTTCATTCAACGCAATTCCCCTTCCTACAAATCAAAAATGTGTTTATCTGTTCAGCTTTTTGGTCTCTATATAAAGCAATATTCTCAACTCTGGAGCATTTAAAAATCATATCTGTGGAATCATGGCACTTGCTTTCTATTTAAAATATAATATTTTGATTTTATGATTGGCCTACCCTGAACCCATGTTGTCCACATATAGGCCTATTTAAAAATGGCATAGCCGCAGGAAGGCCTTGGGAAGATGTTTAGAGTTAGGGGTTCTGGGAGGGACTTCATAAAATATTTATTTAGCCTAACTACAGACAGATTAGAGTCTTATGTGATTTTGTGATTGACCTCTCAAATTAGGGTTATGTTAAGACTTGGGGAAAACAGGGCAGACGGTCATGAGATAATGCAGTTAAAGATTTTACACATGCGCCCATAGTTCGTATTCCATAAGCGCAGCAGCGCAGTTGATTGGATACCTTAAATACTGGCGATTGCTGCATGTTGCATACATTTGTATTACTTTTGTGATGCATAATTGCCATGGTAATTTGGAATATCCAGATAAGGAGCATCGTGGGTAATGTAGTCATTCTACAGATAAAAAATAGGCCTACATCATTTACATTATGACAGTTTAATCTCCTGTCGTGACCTTGCCATTACAAACACATCAAACGGGGGAGAAAAAAAAATACAACACACAGAGGAATATAAAATTGCAAGAGGTATGAAAGAGAATTTTGCATAAAATTTTAAAAAATAGGCACAAAATTGTTGGAGGAGATCATCCCCCAGCTGAGAGGATTATGGTGTTATAATATAGATAGTACACATTAACACGTCCTCTATCTCTGGTAAGAATAAGACATCAATATCAATAGCCTGAGTGTCAGGCTGTTTCTGCTCTCTTGCCATTTCCCTCGTTGCAAAATGGTATTGGCTTAACAATCCCATAAGGAGTTGTCAGAGAACTGAAACAGACTGGCACCCAGGCTATAACAATACTGCTTCATCAGAAATATTGGTTCAATAACAATCAGACATTCAAACTGACCTCTTTATTTGAAATGCCAATTGTCTTAGAATCTATCAATGCAATGGCCTCCTCTTGCGATCCTCCCTATACCAGTCTGACACTCCTATACCAGTGTATCATTCAAACTGATTCTTAAATTGATCCTGTCTTATTGCTTAGTATGCGGATGAAGAGGTTGGACAGCGGTCCTGTCTGGATTTAATCCCTTGGTCTGGACCCTTGTGTGTTCCTATCTCTGTAAGTCTATCCATTCTCATACGCTCTGGTCTTTAGAGGATATTAAACATTAATATCAAGTCACTAGTTTTCCATAAAACTCTTCAGTGAAGACGTCCCCGTCTAAGAAGAGCCGAGTAGGGACCTAGGGGTGCCTACAGAGGGCCAATACAGCCGGGTCCACAACCTCTCTCTTCTCCCAGCCCAGCAGCAGCAGCCTAGGAGTTCCACACAGCACAGAGACCGAGACAGAGGGAGACAGCGGTGAGGGAGGGAGAGAGAGGGGGGAGAGGGAGGAAGAGCCCAATTGTCGGACATTTGTCCCCAACACAAACCTTCTATAAATTATAGAATCCAGATATAATGAGGCAAATTAGACATTTCCTGAGAGGTATATAGATAATCTTTGACTTTACAAACTAACGATACATTACCAACTGACGAACAAGCAAGGAAAGTAACAGCTACTAGAATTAATTACATTTAGGCTCTTAATTATGATGACAAGCCTGTTGCTAGCGCTAGTGTTAAGTCTTAGGTAAATTGCTGTAGAATGAATTGAAGCCTCTATTTTCAAAATAAAATATCTTTATTTTCAGTTTAATGAGTAATAGAAGGGGTTCAGACAGATAATGAGAATCAGCCATATATTTGTGGTGTCATGTTAATGGATCATAATGCAGAAACCACAATGTCACAACTCTGTCACCACATGATGTCTCTGATGGGAACTCATTTCATTAATGATTTAAAGATGGAACTATGATTGCCGAAGAATTTAGCTGAGAGCATGATGTCTAATTTAATGTATTGTCTTTTTTTGGTTTGCTGCAGTGAATCGAAATAATATTAGTAATTATGTTGCCTAATAGCCTACGGTAATTTGGTACGTTACAGTTCCTGCAGTACGCAGCATGGTCAATATGATGGAGGGAAATTATTTTGAAGTTGTGATCCAACCTGGAACAAGTTGTCTGTCGGCAGTGAGCAATTTAAACACGAGCATCGTTTGAAAGGATCTTGAATTTTTTACTATTGTGATTGCCCATTTCAGTGTCTATATTGATGCTAGTGTGTTAAAATGTAGGCAAAAACATGAAAAATAACTGGGATTTTGCAGTTTTCATTCAAACACTTTTTTAAAGTGGGGGATGGTCATTAAAATATCCCACTAGACAAGTTGTGGTTATACAATACACATGGAACCTATAATAGCCTCACTTCCATTTGATTTGAGGTAGGGAAGCAGACTGATGGGCAGGAGTTCGGACTTCAAATGTGTATGTGTTTCACAGCTGACCCAAAGGCCCTTGAAGTCCTAAAGCTGAGAGCTGAGCTACAGGCAGAAAAATACCAAAAGAAAGTGCTGCTGGACACCATGACCCCCTGAAAAGCCAGCTGGCATCCCTAAGAGGTGCATCATCTTTGAATTAACTTTAACATTGAAATAACAGTTGAGAATGAGTTTGTCCTAAGATTAACAGGTGGACTGGATTGTGTCATGATTTCAAAAGCTCCGTTATTCTTTTTACATAGACATTGTGCATGTTTTGAGATGGGGTTAGGGTTAAATAGTTCAAATGTTACTGTTACTCTGTGTGTAGGGTCTGACCAGCAGTAGGCTACGGAATCAGGCGCGGAATCAAGCAGCGAGGAGAAATCAACCAGGGGACTCGTCTTCATTATCTTCCTCTGTCTCTGAGGAGGAAAATCTACCAATGAAGAAGTGAAGAGCCTGAGGGTGGGCAGAAAATAAATAAAGATTTTTTACACAAACTACCCAATTTTACCACCTTAACAAATTGGAAATCACATCCTACAGTGAAATAATGTGTTATTCTCTGTTTTCTATTGCAGTGAAAACAGTGAATGGTGTTGTGCAGAGGTACAACCATAGGAAGTATAAATTCAAATACATTTGGAAAAATTATATAGTCACTGCTATCTTGCATTGTCGGGAAACCCGCGATTTGGGCAGCTTGTTGCATTGCGGCCATAAAATTTATAGAAGGGTGTTTATTTAATTTTTATTTTAAATAATTATTTATTACAAAAAACCCAAGGAAGGTGTAACATTAAAGTATTAGAATATGAAGGACAAACAATACAGTATCAAGACACTATCACACATGTATCAGTCTTTCCGCAACAGAGCCATCCTTATGTGTGAGGGTGCGTGTGCATGATAGTGATATAAAATATATGTCATAGTTTCCTTTTACATGATCACAATCTTGTGAAACCCGAACCCTCCAAGATCCCCCCCACAGTTCCCCAATAGCTGTCCCTCAACCATTCGAGACCCCTCCCACAGTCCCCTCCCCCACCCCCAGAATATTTTTTTTTTTACAAAATGCCATTCCCCGCCCCCAAGATCCCCCCCCCCCAATGCACCGACAACCAAGAGAATGAACTAAAGAGAAAAAAGGAAAAGACAGAAGAAAACCGCAAAACAACAATGCGCTTAAAAAAATAAAATAAAACTAAGGACATCAAGGACAACTGAAATCATAACAGCAATGCCTACTATATATGTTTGTGTGCATGTCTGGCACTATTACATGTATGTGTGTGTTCTTGTATGTGTTTATTTGAATGAGAGTGTGTGTATATGCATGTGTGCAAACACCTGCATGGCATCAGCCTCAGGCAAACCGGCATTAGTTGTAAAAACACTGCCTCTTAGTGTCATTCAAATGTACTTTTAGGACTTTTTTTCCCTTTATCTTTTGACTATCATTCTCTCTCACACAGCAACTCCACTCCCACTTGTCTACAATTCCACATACCAACCCTCAGCCCATCCCATCTATCTCTGCTGGCCACCCACTTCGTGTTTCTATGCAACACATATCTTTCAAACTATGCTATGATGTTTAACGTACAATTTCAAATTGAATAGAATCTACAGATTGCGTGTTGAAGATAAATACTTTTACTAAGAGTATTAGTGTATTAGTAATTGACTGACCCGGTCTCTCCAGATCTCCTAACAGTACTATTTCTAGGGTCAATTTTAGATCAATGCTATGCATTTTCAGCCATTCCTGAACCTGAGACCAGAAACAGGCTACCTGAGGGCAATACCAAAATAAATGGTCTATTGATTCTGTATCCTCACAACAAAATCTGCAGAGCTTCGATGATTTTATGTCCCAAATATTCAACATATTTTTGGTGGCAAGAATTATATATAATAATTTTAGCTGAAAAGCACGAAGTCTTGAATCTTGCGTTGTTTTATATATCAACTCATACACCCTGTACCATGGAATCGGTACATCAAAAATTTCTTCCCAACTATTTTGCAATCTGTATGGCACAGTTGTCAACATCCTGAGCCTCAAATGAAACTGATATACTTTACTATTTATGCTATTTTTATTCCTCCGCCAGTTTTGATCCTTTATATTGGGCAGACAGACCAGCTCCCTACCTCCTCCCGCTGCCACCCGCCTCCTCCATTTTTGGGGCAATGCTGTAATCAATTGGTTGTTACTTTTGGATTGAGCAGACCTTCCCGTACAATTCTGATAACTCCATGAAGGACATAACTCATTTGAGTCCAGCCATAATATTTGTTGTAATATTTGTTCTATCTTTTCACGGGGCTGAAATTGAAATTGTAGCCAGTTCTGCAATGCTTGTTTGAAAAAGACAGATACTTTGAAAAAAGTATAATTTTCAATCGAAAATGAGACATGGCAATCTGCACAAAGGCAAAAAGGCCATTTTTAAACAATGGGTGGGCTTTTCTTATTAATCTACTTGTTAAAACTGTTGAATGAGTGAAACTTTTAGAGAGGGGTTTAGTGCTTTTATATTTAATAATCTCAACCCAGTCAATTCACATTCATTATATAGATAGGCTCGTTTTATTTTGTCTGGTTTAGCGTCCAGATAAAGCAACATATTTTTTGTTCATATGATTTGAAAAACGAATCATCCGGAGTAGGCAGCGCCATAAGTGAGTAAACTGAAATATGACTAAGGAGTTAATCAGGACAATTTTTCCATAAATAAACAGGTATTTACCTCTCCATGGTTGCAGGATCTTGTTTATTTTTACAAGTTTTCTATTGAAATTCATTGTGGAGAGCTTGTTTATAGTTTTTGTGATATGAATACCGAGTATGTCTACTTCACCATCAGCCCATTTTATAGTTAAGCTGCAAGGTAATGTAATAGTTGTATTTTTAAGGATCCAATATGTAATATTGTACACTTATCATAATTAGGTTTTAGTCCGGAGTGTACAGAAAAGTTATCTAGATCTTTAATGAAACATTTCAGGGCTGCTAAGTCTAGCTTGCGGACTTCACATAAAACTTGAGTCATCGGCATACATGGATACCTTTGTTTTTAAGCCTTGGATTTCTAATCCTCTAATGTTATTGGATCTGATTTTAATGGCTAGCATTTCGATGGCCATACGAATAGATATGGTGACAGCGGACACCCTTGTTTAACTCCTCTTGACAATTCAAAACTCTCTGAGAAGTAGCCGTTATTTACTATTTTACACCTGGGGTTGCTATTCATGATATTTTTACCCATTTTATAAGAGAATTACCAAAATTGAAAAAATCCAGGCATTTATAAATAAAATACAGTCTTACTTTATCAAATGCCTTTTCAAAATCCGCTATAAATACCATTCCTGGCTTCTATTATTCTGTTCTATGTTCTATTATTTCTAGTAGTTGTCATATATTATTTCCAATGTATCATCCATGTAAAAAAAACTGTCTGATCAGGATGAACAATGGTAAACCTGGTTACCTGGTAAAACCCTTTTGATTTTGAGTGCTACTAGAGATGGGCATTCCGTCTCTTTTCAGTGAGTTGGCTCATTCGGCTCAGGTCTCCAAAAAGAGCCGTCTCTTTTGGCTCCCAAACAGCTCTTTGAAAATATATACTTTGTATTTCTTTCAAGTCAAACAGTTTGTGATAGTTTGACTATGATTGGTGTTAAAACAATTCTAATTAAATTATCAAATGAAATCATACTCTACCTTAACCACATTGTATTTAAAAATGCATTGGTTTGTTATGGAAAAGAATGCTATCAAACATTTGAATTTAAAGTATAACTTTTTAATGTATATTAACAAAGTGCATAGAAATCTGACAATTCAAAACGAATACAATCTGAACAGCATAATAGAATATTGCACCATATCAAAGAAAAATAAATAACAATGTGCAAAACTGCAGCATCCCACTTAAAACATTAAACTGGTCCCTCTTTTCTCTCTCTTCTTTATTGCCATGTAATAACCAGCAGCACACAGCAATGCTGACCAGATTTAGCTTTTATGAGAGATTTGTGTATTCAGAAACGCAAGCTGCCTCACTTTCGAGTTGCTGTTGCGGTTTCTTCTCTCAGTAATTATTTGTCCCGTGTTTGAGAAGAAGCTCTCAGAGGGAACGGATGTGGCCACTATGCAGTCTCCCTGTCATGACTTTAGTAAGCCGTGGGTAGACAGAGGCCTTGTTCTTCCACCAGCTCAGAGGATCTGCAGATGTTTCAGAACAAATGTGTGTGCGCTCGAGCATTTAGGCCTATATTCTTTTATTTATTTTTTTGTTCTTTGAATTAGTTCATTATAATAATTTAAATATTTTGATTATTCATATCTTTATTTTTTATATTTTTTAATAAATAGATTCGGCTCTTCTGATATGCGAGTCGGCTCCCAACGTTCACCTACAAGAGCCGGCTCTTATTTGTCTGTTTTAACATTATCCCAAACCTTAACCCTTACCTTAACCCAGGGGTTCCCAAACCCCCATGTCTGTTATACAGGCAAGAATACATTTTATTTTCATTACACAGAAAGTCAAAAATGTCCGTTTTTTTCATCCATTGCGAATGACAACAGTTCCTCTCTCAATTCGAAAATAATCTTTCCAACACTCCCCCTCGATAACCACCAAGCCTCAGTGTGAAATCGAACGTTGTTAAGCTCTGATCCCATATTTCCACATAGTTCTGCGAACAGGCATGTAATTGAAGTTACCTGCTGCGTATCTCCGAGGTCTGCGCCGCCAGTTGCTCTCGGTATAACCATTACAGCTCAGTGGGTGTATCATACAATGCGTCCCTATGGCAGAGGGAGACACATTCATAACTAGAGTGCAGAGGCCTGCTCACCGTCCCATGATAGATGGAGCCCCACCTGTGCAAAAGCCCACCACTAGATCCCATTGAATCTGTTTTTTTTTGTTGTCAATATATGTCAACAATATGTCAACATCCCCTGTGCTGTTTCATACTCGGGAATCTTGAGACAGAACATGTCCTCGTGAATAGCATCCCCTGACATGTAGTGAACAAAAGTCAATGCATGGTCATCTGGGCCCTCACAGCTAACGTCCATTTGGAGAGCATAAGGTGGGGAGTTTTTGAATCGTTCAGTCAGTTTCCTTTTGATTGCTAGCTAGAGCATCAATTCTTAGTTTCACAGTGTTATCCGTCAAATATATTTCTGTGCCTCTGCCTCCTCATACGTTGTTTTCACCATGTCAATTGCGGCCGGTGTTGTGCTGAAAAGCTTACCACTGCCAGAAACGCCCCCCTCCTCTTTGTGTGAACACGCACTCACTCAAGTCTTCTTTGCTGCGACTTGCTTGGTAGTTGAGATTTCTGATCACGTTAGGCTGCGTTTCTTTTTCTATTGTTATAACAGTTAACTGTGATTATAGATATGCACTCATGTTGCAGCAATTAAGAATTGAGTGCGTGCGCGTTCACACGAAAGGGGGGATTCTGGCAGGGGGGGATATTTTCGGCACAACACTTGTTAATATCCAAGTCTCTGCTATAGTGTGCGGTGTCTTAGCGTAGCGGGCTTAGCCATTCACCATCAGTAGCGGTGCTTGGGTAAAATCACCATGGAAGCCAATCCAGGAAAAAAAAAGCCATATTACAACTTGTGTTTTGTGATAATTGCTTTGTTTTCTCTGTTCATATGCCTTGCGACCGTGATATATAGGCCTAAAACAATAGGCAGAGACAATAAGACACAGTGGAAAAATCATTTCAACCACACATTTGTTTCATTACAAAACCGGAGAGCAACATCTCTCCGGTGAACTACTAAACAACTATTGATTTAGAACCACGGAGAGTTACCGCAAGTCGCAAAGAAAACAGGAGCTGCCTCCACTATTCCAGCTCCATTTCAGCATAAACATTTCAACATCATCTAATCACCTATGCTTAGTCTAATACAGTGACAACTAAAAGTTACCAAAAACTATTTAGTGATGTGGTTGTCTATGGTACGGATTTCTGTGTTTGTGTGTTCATGAGTGCGTGCAAATAGAAAAAACATGTTGAATCACCCTACTTCTAGAGAAACACCAATGCCATCCTCTTTCCTGTTGCCTAAACAGTCAATGACTCTGTCATACAGTACAAGCTTTTAGTGTTTGTTGTACTAGGCTACCTTGTTAAAATACTTGCTCGCTAGCCTAACTTCCTTTCATGGGCAACGATACGCTAGGCCAGCTAGTTAACATTAGCCTTCTACATCTAGCTACATGCTGAACTTTCATTCTCTCAGACCAGGGGCACAATGTATGAATTAATGGTTGGATCAGAATCCCCGTTATAATCTAAAACCACAAGTCCAAATCTCTTTTCCCATCGATGGCTAACATCATCGTATCACCAGTTCCATGAGCTTAACGGACACTAGTGCATGGAGTTTTTATTTTAAATTTTTTTAAATTTCACCTTTATTTAACTAGGTAGGCCAGTTGAGAACAAATTCTCATTTACAACTGCAACCTGACAAAAACAACAACACAGAGATACACATGGGATAAACAAACGTACACTCAATAACACCATAGAAAATCTGTATACAGTGTGTGCAAATGAAGAAAGGAGGTAAGGCAATAAATAGGCCAGAGTAATTACAATTTAGCAATTAACACTGGAGTGATAGATGTTTTTTATTTATTTCACCTTTATTTAACCAGGTAGGCAAGTTGAGAACAAGTTCTCATTTACAATTGCGACCTGGCCAAGATAAAGCAAAGCAGTTCGACACATACAACGACACAGAGTTACACATGGAGTAAAACAAACATACAGTCAATAATACAGTATAAACAAGTCTATATACTGTGCTACAGGTGGGAGATGCTATGGTGACCAGCGAGCTGAGATAAGGGGGGACTTTACCTAGCAGGGTCTTGTAGATGACATGGAGCCAGTGGGTTTGGCGACGAGTATGAAGCGAGGGCCAGCCAACGAGAGCGTACAGGTCGCAATGGTGGGTAGTATATGGGGCTTTGGTGACAAAATGGATTGCACTGTGATAGACTGCATCCAATTTGTTGAGTAGGGTATTGGAGGCTATTTTGTAAATGACATCGCCAAAGTCGAAGATTGGTAGGATGGTCAGTTTTACAAGGGTATGTTTGGCAGCATGAGTGAAGGATGCTTTGTTGTGAAATAGGAAGCCAATTCTAGATGTAACTTTGGATTGGAGATGTTTGATATGGGTCTGGAAGGAGAGTTTACAGTCTAACCAGACACCTAAGTATTTGTAGTTGTCCACGTATTCTAAGTCAGAGCCGTCCAGAGTAGTGATGTTGGACAGGCAGGTAGGTGCAGGTAGCGATGTGCAGATGAGGATGTGCAATTCGAAATACTTGTGTGCAAAATGGCAAAAAAAGAGCAAATATGGGATGAGGTAGGTAGCTGGTTGGATGGTCTATTTACAGATGGGCTGTGTACAGCGGCAGCAATCGGTACGCTGCTCTGACAGCTGATGCTTGAAAACACCTTTATTGATAGGCTTGGCTATTTGGCGAATACATTGGGCAGGTTAAAATAGGAGCCTTCAGTAAGGGGAGATGAGGCTTGGTTTTTAATCAAATTAAACTAAATGGAATAAAAAAAAGATAAAAAAAAGGTGTTTCTTAACACAAGGTTCATCGGCACCAATTGGCACTGTTTGGTAAAACCCTCTCCATGCACAGTGTTGTGCGTCAGTGTTGTGCGTCACTGTTGGATAGGCTGCATTTCCTCTCTCAAAATCCATGCCATTAGTAACCGTGTCACTGCTAAGAACGGCTTTTGGTAGGTCTTAAATCCACCCAATTGTGCTGAATGACATTTTCAAATGTGCTCTTGTTTTTAAGGACACCTCAAATATTGCCACCTCTCCTGCCTCAGCGCAAGACAGCTGATGTTAGACATCAGACCTGGCGCAAGGGGTGAAAGATGCCAGAGCACCAGTGTTTACATGCCAAAATTGCCAACTAACATGAGTTTGACAAGTACCAGTCGAAAATAGAGCTCTATGACTGAATTGAAATGCAATTGACCCCAACCCTCATACATACACAGTATATCATTTATTCAGTTTGTTTGGCTACGAGGCTAAGACCAAGAAAGTAAGTGATGCTTAGCATCCGATGGACTATCAGAATGTGACATGTGAGCACCTCTGTAAAATGCTCTATTCCAACAATATATCCCAAGATACTGGAAGTAGATTTGATTTCCTCCAACTAATCCCAGCTATTACAGGATAAGTGCGGCCCTTTTGTTAAACTGTCCTAAATGCTTTCACACCATTTATTCTCCTGAGTAGTTGGATAGTAGAGTCAGAGGCGAAGTCAGTATTTCTGCTGACACCGCAATAGTAATACCTTATCCTCTCAGGTGTGTATGTGTGTGTGTGTGTGTGTGTGTGTGTGTGTGGGTGTGCCTCAGTTAAGTGATGATGGTTATTGATTCAGTCTGGGGGCCTCTGGTGCCGAGCGTACCTTGAGACGAGCTCCCCAATGGTTTGTGGCTTTGGGAGAGAGAGGGACCAAATCGAACTGTCAGCCAGCCTGTAAGGAGTGAGAGAGCATCTCTCTGCCCCATGGTGATAGCAGATGATGAAGACGGATGAGCAGCATTCTTCGATTTCATCCACACCACCTCCCTCCCCTCAACCCATCGTATGAACTCCTCTCTGGCTTCTCCCTCCGATATCTTGAATACCAGAACTTACAAAGTTATTTTCTCTGTGTCTAAGTATGACATAGTTGCCATTTCTGTATAACTGGTAGGACCGGGACGATACAAGTACCGCAATATTTTTCCCATGGCAAAAATGAAAACACAAAGCAGCCCAAACACTTTGGTCCTTTAAAAAAACACCTGTATGTAAAATAGTGTGTGCTGTAACTTGGGAAATAAATAAATGTGACTCTGGATGACAATATAATATTTGTCTCCAACATTAGGGCTGGTTTCCGAAAGAAGTGAAATCCACTCCGTGTTTTGTTTCTTTGCCATGATACTAAGGACTAAAGTGATACTGGTATTGCCCAAGCCCTAATTACTTCTTTCACCCTTTCTATCTATTGGTAATGATGATTATAGAATGGAATCAGAAGCAGAAGACAATATGAAAAGAAACAACAGAAATAGGAACAGAAATTACTTCTCGAAGGAGTTCCCAAAAATATTTGTATGTGTATTTGGGAGATATTTGGAAAACACAAATGATAGGGATAAACACCGAAAGGTAGGCTACTTATGCAATCCCAATTTGAGAGTGAAGGACTTTGGGGGCACACAATATATCGATTTTTTTTTGTACTAATCTCCCTTAAAGAATTCTTACTGCATGCAGGCAATGTTTTGCAATACTTTGAGCAGTTGATTGAACCGTGAGGATAGTGGTTTTTGGAGATGGGAACAAAGTAATTATCCCTGGCTGTGCCCCTGGAGACCTGGACTGCCAGGACCGTCGAGGCGGGAACAGGGGTCCGATAAGGACTCATTCTCATAGGAATCCAACTCCAAGAAGGTCTAGTCAAGAGCAAATATCACCAAGGGAAATCTTGAGTTTCTTAAGTAGAAGAAAATGAGAATACAAAGTAGGTGTTCACTTAGGGCAAGTTTATACATTTTTGCTATTGAAAAATAGAATGAGCCTTTTTCTTTACCAGGAGTGGGTGTGTAGCGGAGTAAGTCGTTTTTCCAGAGATGCATTATCAAACAAAATGGATGGGTTGAGGAGAAAAATGATGAAGGCTGGACACCTGAGTCCCCGTCACTTCTGTGATGTTGATGGATGTATGATTGTGTGGATCAGGTCAAGGCTAGAGATCAGATTGCTTAGTGGAAGTAAACATGTCATTGACACCGGTCCAATTATAGGAAGGAGCACTATTGTATACGAGTTGCTCTGTTTTTAAAATGCATGTAAAACCATCCCTTCCATTTTCAAGTGATATTTTTGCACTTTTTAGTTGCAGGTTCACTAGTGTACTCAAGTAGGCCTACAGTACAGCCTTCTTTGGGGCATTTATTAAATGCATTATATTTCACCCCCAAATCTTCTTGTGGTGTCAAAGGCCTAAAAACAGACAGATAATCTCACTGACTCAGAAACGAGGGCTGAGGTTACGACAGATTCACTTCTCCTCAAACAGGCAAAACAGACTTGTCTGAGATTGGAAAGGTTGACTCAAGTCTGTGTGGGATCACCAACCAAATGACCTTCCCTTTGGTACCTTTCCCAGTCATATGACCATTCTCAGAGGAAGCTACGTACGCGCAAGATCGCAGAAACCACGGGTCTTCTGATCAGCTTTTAAACCAAGCAAAGCTATCAAGCTGGGATTCAAACACATGCAGAATAAAGACAAAATGACGGGACAGAGAAATGGCAGAAGAAATTCTAGAGCTCATAGTGTTGTATGTTGTGCTAAAGTGATTGCTATCATAATTTGCGTTCAGGCCAGTTTGGCTAGAGGACAGGTCACTTGGGGGCAGGCTTTTCCGTTTGAAATGCCCAGGGAGGGTTTGTTTGTATTATCCGGGGTGTCATTATATCAATTATTAGTGATTTGGAAATTGGAATGTTTTAAGACTCCCTAAGCTATTGGACAGAGTAGAATTTGGAATGAGCTGGCTTTAATGAAGCAAAGATATTTCAATTATGGACTTGTTTTTCAGCAAAAGGTTGTATTACACAAATTAAAAATATTGTTGACAGAGCTCCATGCGTTGTCTGTCAATTAGATGCTTTCATATCCCTCATGTCCAGTGCAACCAGGTCTGTGTTTCAACCAATCAGGGTGTTGAAAGTAAGATACTGAAATAATGTTAGAATGAAACAATAAGGCCCGAGGAGGTGTGGTACTGTATATGGCCAATATACGACGGCTAAGGGCTGTTCTTATGCACGACGCAATGCGGAGTGCTTGGATACAGACCTTAGCCGTGGTATGTTGGCCATATATCACAAACCCCAGAGGTGCCTTATTGCTATTATAAACTGCTTACCAATGTAATTAGAGCAGTAAAAATAAATGTTTTGTCATACCCATGGTATATGGTCTGACATACCACGGCTGTCAGCCAATCATCATTCATGGCTCGAACCACCCAGTTTATAATCCCACGTAAATTACATTGATCTCCAATCTGTGATAGCCACCCTCAAGTAAATACAGTTAAACAAGTTGAGAAACTTAAGGAAGTGGTTGGAGTAATGTTAAATGTTCAGAAATGGAGGATGGCCACTCATTGTTTTCAAGTGAGCTAAACTGGTTCTACTATGAGTCTTGTGGCATTAGGGTAACGTGGGGTACCCATCCCCTGGGGGTTACTGACCCCCCCCTCATGTAAACATTTTAAGTCACTCTAACAGAACAATTCTGAGGTAAATTGATCTAATATTTCCTGATTTAGAAAAGTTATATATACATTCTCTAATTAAGTTAGATCTATAAACTTTGTATATATACAAAAAGTTTTAGAACACCTAATCATTCAAGGGTTTTTCTTTATTTTTTACTATTTTCTACATTGTAGAATAATAGTGAAGACATCAACACTATGAAATAACACATATGGAATCATGTAGTAACCCAAAAAGTGTTAAACAATCAAAATATATATTAAAATATATTCTTCAAAGCAGCCACCCTTTGCCTTGTTGACAGCTTTGCACACTCTTGGCATTCTCTCAACCAGCTTCATGAGGTAGTCACATGGAATACATTTCAATTAACAGGTGTGCCTTCTTAAAAGTTCATTTGTGGAATTGCTTTCCTTCTTAATGTGTTTGAGCCAATCAGTTGTGTTGTGACAAGATAGGGGAGATATACAGAAGATAGCCCTATTTGGTAAAAGACCGAGTTCATATTGTGGCAAGATCAGCTCAAATAAGCAAAGATAAACAACAGTCCATCATTTCTTTAAGACATGAAGGTCTTCAAGAACTTTGAAAGTTTATTCAAGTGCAGATGCAAAAATCATCAAGTGCTATGATGAAATTGGCTCTCATGAGGAACACCATAGGAAAGGAAGACCCAGAGTTACCTCTGCTGCAGAGGATAAGTTCGTTAAGAGCTTCCAGATTCAGCAATTGCAGCCCAAATAAATGGTTCACAGAGTTCAAGTAATAGACACATCTCAACATCGTTCAGAGGAGACTGTGAATCAGTCCTTCATGGTCAAATTACTGAAAAAAAACAATACTAAAGGACACCAAGAAGAAGAGATTGTATTGGGCGAATAAACACGAACAATGGACATTAGACCCGTGGAAATTTCTAAGTCCAAATTGGAGATTTATGGTTCCAACTGCTGTGTCTTTGTGAGATGTGATGTGGGAGTACAGAAGATCTCCGCATGTGTATTTCTCATCGTAAAGCATGGAGGAGGAGGTGTTATGGTGTGGGGGTGCTATGCTGGTGACACTGTCTGTGATTTATTTAGAATTAAAGGCACACTTAACCAGCTTGGCTACCACAGCATTCTGCAGTGATACGCCATTCCATTCGGTTTGGGCTTAGTAGGACTATCATTTGTTTTTTCAACAGGACAATGACCCAACAAACCTCCAGGCTGTGTAAGGGCTACTTTACCAAGAAGGAGAGTGATGGAGTGCTGCATCAGATGACCTGGTCTCCACAATCCCCCGACTTCAACCCAATTGAGATGGTTTGGGAAGAGTCCGACCGCAAAGGGAAGGAAAAGCAGCCTACAAGTGCTCAGCATATGTGGGAACTCCTTCAAGACTGTTGGAAAAGCACTGCAGGTGAAGCTGGTTGAGAGAATGCCAATAGTGTGCAAAGCTGTCGTCAAGGCAAAGGGTGGCTATTTAAAGAATCTAAAAAATTACATATATTTTGATTTGTTTAACAGTTATGTGTTATTTCTTAGTTTTGATGTCTTCACTATTATTTTACAATGTAGAACTACACATGAATGAGTAGGTGTTCTAAAACTTTGGACCAGTAGTGTATACCATTAGGGAGCTTAAAGATAAATAATCCACTTGTTTAGAGTTAAAAATTGTTAGGTGGGTGTGTTGGGGGCAACTGTCCCCCTATCCTTCAAATGGCATCTGCATTTCCTTCATATTTGGTTAGCCTAAGCATGACCATCATCCACATACCACATTTTGTACCTAACATAGCTTTTTTGTGTGTAAGCAATTGGACATTTTTCTAGTTACCCCATGTTACCCTACTTGCATATGGAAAATGATTCAGAGCAAACAAATCTCAATATATGTGAAATGGATAAGACCAGTTTATGTACCGTGCCTTCGGAAAGTATTCAGACCCCTCGACTTTTTCACCATTTTGTTATGTTACAGCCTTATTCTAATATTGATTCAATTGTATTTCTTTCTCATCAATCTACACACAATACCCCATGATGACAAAGCAAAAACCCGATCGAAAAGACGTTTTGAGACTCAAAATTTGCTCAGGTGCATCCTGTTTCCATTGATCATCATTGAGATGTTTCTACAAATTGATTTGTGTGAAAACTGTGGTAAATTCAATTGATTAGACATGATTTGGAAAGGCACATACCTGTCTATATAAGATCCCACAGTTGACAGTGCATGTCAGAGCAAAAATCAAGCCATGAAGTCGAAGGAATTATCTATAGAGCTCCGAGCCAGGAATGTGTTGAGGTTACAGATCTGGGGAAGGGTACCAAAACATTTCTGCAGCATTGAAGGTCCCCAAGAACACAGTGGCCTCCATCATTCTTAAATGGAAGAAGTTTGGAACCACCAAGACTCTTCTTAGAGCTGAACACCCAGCCAAACTGAGCAATCGGGGGAGAAGGGCCTTGGTCAGGGAGGGGACCGAGAACCCGATGGTCACTCTGACAGAGCTCCAGAGTTCCTCTGTGGAGATGTGAGAACCTTCCAGGAGGACAACCATCTCTGCAGCACTGCACCAATCAGGCCTTTATGGTAAAGCGGCCAGACAGGAGCCACTCCTCAGTAAAAGACACATGACAGCCCGCTTGGAGTTTGTCAAAATGCACCTGAAGGCTCTCAGACCATGAGAAACTGAATACCTGAATACCAAGCATCTGGAGAAAACCTGGCACCATCCCTACGGTGAAGCATGGTGGTAGCAGCATCATGCTGTGGGGATGTTTTTCAGAGGCAGGGACAGGGAGACCAGTTAGGATAAAGGGAAAGATGAACGGAGAAAAGTAAATAGAGATCCTTGATATAAACCTGCTCCAGAGCGCTCAGACTTCAGTCTGGGGTGAAGGTTCACCGTCCAACAAGACAACGATCCTAAGCACACAGCCAAGGCTTCGGGAAAAGTCCCTGAATGTCCTTGAGTGGCCCAGCCAGAGCCTGGACTTGAACCCGATTGAACATCTCTGGAGAGACCTGAAAATAGCTGTGCAGCGACGATCCCCTTCCAACCTGACAGCACTTGAGAAGATCTGCAGAGAAGAAAGGCAGAAACTCCCCAAATACAGGTGTGTCAAGCTTGTAGCATCATACTCAAGAAGACTTGAGGCTGTAATCACTGCCAAAGGTGAGTCAGCAAAGCACTGAGTAAAGTGTCTGAATACTTATGTAAATGTGTAATTTCAGTTAATTCTTTTGGTATAAATTTGCAAAAATTTGGAAAACATGTTTTTGCTTTGTCATCATGGGGTATTGTGTGTAAATTGAGGAGGGAAGAAAACTATTTAATCTATTTTAGAAAAAGGCTGTAACGTAACAAAATGTGGAAAAAGTCAAGGGGTCTGAATACTTTCGTAATGCACTGTAAATATGTTAACAGGTATGCTAACAGTTCTCCCATGGATTTTACTCTAGTCCTATTTTTTGGTCATGGTCTGTTCTTTTCTCCCTTCCCCAGTCCCTATGCCATTCTGATAAAAAGCAGAAGTTGCAAGTGGGAGACTGTTACCACTAGGTTCTATTTTGGGTGTGGTTTCCATGGGAACCACTGGATTGGTAGAACAGAAGGTAGGTTGTGGTGATATGGGAAGTAGGGGGTGGGAGGAGGAATGTGGACTTGTCAATCAAAGAGCTACCGCAAACAATGTGTCTGTCACATGGCCTCACTTTCATGCTTAGATAACACTGCCACCTGTCACGCCCTGACCTTAGTATTCTTTGTTTTCTTTATTATTTTGGTTAGGTCAGGGTGTGACATGGGTGATGTATGTGGTTTTTGCCCCTGTCTAGGGGTTTTGTATGTCTATGGTTAGTTGCCTCTGTCTGCACGTGTTTATATATAGATTCACGTTCGTTTTGTTGTTTTGTAAAGTTTGTTTAAGTGTTCTTCGTTTTCATTAAAAGAAGAATGTATTCACATCACCCTGCGCCTCGGTCTCCTCCATTCAACGAACGTGACACCACCATTCTAGATCTTCTCTTCAGCAAGACCTTACAACTTCAATTCTCTGCACATCTACAACAATATTCACCACTAAACTCTGAAATGTATGGTTTTAATTGTTAGCAGGAGCGTTCAAATTAGGTCAGGACATAGACATGGTCCTGTCCTACATAGTGTGCTTATAAAAGCTTGAACTTGAAATGTAACTTTAAAACACACAACACACTCATTATAGGAAATCACAAACGAACTTAGAACCTGACACCCGAACTTGAGATCCATCCCACTGTCTTGATCGAATCTTCTGATTCTGAGGTGGAATGCCTTTAAGACATTCATTATGCATAAGGGGTGCTTTCGGTCCTGACTAAACTGTCGGATACTCTTACCCCACGGGAAAGGTATGGGTTAAACATCAGGTTACTCCTGATGTGACAGTCTAATGGCCCGTGGGCTCATTACCCTGTCATTAGAAGTGGTAGGTGTGCAGCATTGTCTCACGGACTGTTCCCTCACAATGAAGGACCTTTAAGTGTCATTCCATTGTCGGGCTCACTACAGTGTTCTTCACCTCCCTGAAGAGCAGGGAAGCAACGTATAGTTATCCAGGACAACGTATAGAGTTACCCAGGAACGAGGTGAACACATACAGAGGGCGCACTAGAGGAAAGTTCTACAGAACTTATAGTCGTTTCTTAAATTGTAGTCCGAATATGGAAGGACTCTGTAGTTTCTCTCAAAACAACGACGCGCGTGAATTCCAATGGTGCCCAAACAATATTACACGAATACTGTCACCTACAGTAACTCATCTTTTGAAGTGTTTCTCATTAGGTTGCCTGTCTATGAATCTAACACAGTATAAAAAGTAAGCCTAAAACAGCCCAAGGTAAGTAAAACAGATACGTAATATCCAAGTTCTTGAGATCCTTTGCCTGAGAAATCCACAAGGGTTCTATGCACGAAAATCAATAATGCTGGAAAACTGAAAACCTATCCCAAGAATAAATGTTTTGTGTCTCTGTGCTTTTTACCTCTGTAATCCACTCTAATGGGAAATGGTTTTTATTTGGATAGAAACACATACACTGACTGTACAAAACATTCGGTACACCTGCAACTCAATATCAGTGTTTTTAATGTTTTGCATACTCGGACGGTATTTTACATTTTGATAAAAGAATGTGTCACCTAGCTGAAGACCTAAAGTCCTGAAGCCTAAAGTACAATACGGACTGAAGAGAATTTTAATCCATTTGACAAGGCCATTTTGGACAATTCGTTCACTCAGGTTGAGCTGACTCGCATGCTTTGCTGACCTCCGAGTTTGGCATGGCAAGCCAATATAAGAGGCTGTGCAGAAGTGAGCAACGAGAACAACAGGACAAATCTTACTAACTTCAAGAGGAAACTTTATTTATTTACAAAACAAGAAAAAACACTTGGAAAAGAGATTACAGGTTAAACAGTAGGCTGGACCATTGTACGTAAACAGCAGGCTTATCCTGTTATAATAGCTCTCAATAACAACAACATATACTGAATAGAGAGTAATTCAATACATTTTGTGATGTTTATCTTTACACATGAAGTCTAGAATGGAACAGAAGCTTGTTTCGAATGTAATTTGACACTCAATCCCCGAATCTGTATCCAAACATTTGCATTGAGACAATGAATGCAGTAAGAATACAGTGGAACACATTTCCACAATGCAAATACAATGTTCCACTTCTGTATGGACATACTTATGTCAAATGACTTATGACCTAATGTAATAACAGTATCATCCTCCTTGGTTAACATGCCTAACGTCCATACTAGAGCAGGGGTGACTAACGGGCCCTTTTGTAGTCCTGCAGATGAATTTCCCCCATCAACATTCTGCTTAGGGCCCCCGGAAAGGCTAGGACTGGCTCTGACTGCATGTGTGGGTATGGATGTGGGTACGCAGACCCGCGTGCCACCGCGGCCCATCATGAAGAGTGGCCCCCACCCCCATCAAAGTTGCCCATCCCTGGTCTAGAGCGTCAAAGGAGGGACAAACATGTTCTAACTAAGGTTTGGGATCTGCAACAAAAAAAAATGTCCATTTTAATCACATACTGTAACACACATTTCCAATTCCCGAAACAACTCGGAGCATCTGAGCCTCGTTGAGGGTAGAGGAGCAGCTCATCTTAACAGGAAGCTCTCATCAGGGGATGTGGATGCAGAACTCACCTAGAGGTTAACTATCTTCAAGGGCAACACATGTCTTATATCTCTATACTGTAGGCTTCCAAGCTGTTCCACCACCGGTTTGTCAAATGTAAACAAGCTTTTCGTTTGTAAATTCACTCTGGCTATCTACTCCGCTTTTCAGAGCGCTCTCGTTCAACACGCAACACCCGTTGAATATGACAGGTGTTAGTAAACGTCGGCAAAAGTACGTAATTAAATTGTTGGCAGAAGCACAGTTACAGTCACTATAACGCTCTAGATAACATGAAAGCACTCGAAACAGCTCTGCTAGGGCAGGTGAAATGGTCAGAGTGAGGTGTGCTCTCATTTGTGTCTGGAAGTAGCTAGCAAGCTAGCCAATTTTAGCCAGTTAGCTTTGGTGCTTGACTGCCTTTGTGAGGTCAGAACGCTCGGGTCAACCCTAGTCCTCGCCCAGAGCATCTGACACACTGCGGGCATTAAAGGGATTAGAAACAGAGAAAGTCTGCATCCGGTGAGCATCTTTGCCGGTATACAGCACCAACAACACCACCTGGTTACATGACTTTCTCTTTGTCAATTGGGACAGTTCCCTAGCTCAGAAATGACGAGTTGCGCACATCAGAATCCATTCCTTACTTAGATGTACGTGTATTTTGGGTATATGTTGTGTCACTGCACTGTCAGAGCGAGAAGCACAAGCATTTCGCTACATCCGCAATGACATCTGATAACCACGTGCCTTTGAACAATTCATTTGATTAGAATTTTCATTTGATAGATTACAAGTTAGGACTAGGAACTAGCAGCAGCAGTTGCGCTATGGTTGTAGTGGCAGTATTTCAGTGACTTGTTGCTCATGTCTAATCAGTGTCTCTCTACCCAAGTGCTACAATGGCAACCGTGTCTCAGTGGTTAAGTGCTGCGGCACTGTCCGTCTATCACTGTACCAATAAGTGCCAGAGTGGTATCAATGTCAGTGGCCTCATCTCATAGTGCCAACACGTGCTGCAGTGAAGCCGGCGGCTGTCGAAGTCCTAGGATAGTACTGCGCGTTGTTGCAGCAGTTGTGCTTCTGCATTCTGGGTCTGTGTACTGTGGTGATACAGTAGTTGTTCCAGTGGGCCTGCTTCGCAGTTCTGTCCCCGTATTGTCACTACTGGATTGATTTGTCCGTTTCTCTGGTTTGTTGCTGGGGGCTTCCATGCGGAACATTATTATGGTGATCAGTGACATCCCATGGGAGCTAGGAAGAAAAAAAGGGTATTCTGAATTTGTGTGGTGACGATGAGACTGCAGAAGAAGAGTGGGGAAATCATTTTCTTCAGGCTGTTCGCTGCGCTGTCAGTAATAGCCAGAGTAATGAGACTCAGCATATCAGTGGCTAAATTTCAATGCGTGCCCAGAAAAAGGAAAATTGCAGGCTAATCTGAGCGATAACGTCACACGCTCCCACCCCTTGTCACAGGGAGTAAAGTGCTGCACTCATTCCCCTGACGTGACCAGAATAAACCCATGTTTGTCTGAAGGCTCCTGGGGTGTGATATAACAAAAAGTGTGATGGTGATTGCAGCTCTTTCTTTGCATGTTTCTGTGGATGTATGAGCGTAGAGTACACGAGTGTTGTGAGTTTGTGTGGGTCTCTTTGTGCAGGGGAACACTTTGTGTAGTGTGTTTGTACGGGGGCCTGTGTGACTGTGTGTGTCAAATCAAATCAAATCAAAGTTTATTTGTCACATGCGCCGAATACAACAGATGTAGGTAGACCTTACAGTGAAATGCTTACTTTCAGGCTCTTATCAATAGTGCAAAAAAAGGTATTAGGCGAACAATAGGTAAGTAAAGAAATAAAAAGAACTGTAAAAAGACAGTGAAAGACAGTAGAGAGGCTATAAAAGTAGCGAAGCTACATACAGACACCGGTTAGTCAAGGCTGATTGAGGTAGTATGTACATGTAGATATGGTTGAAGTGACTATGCATATATGATGAACAGAGAGTAGCAGTAGCGTAAAGAGGGGTTGGCGGGTGGTGGGTGGCAGGACACAATGCAGATAGCCCGGTTAGCCAATGTGCAGGAGCACTGGTTGGTCGGGCCAATTGAGGTAGTATGTACATATGTACTTGAATGGATAGTTAAAGTGGCTGTGCATATATGATAAACAGAGAGTAGCAGCAGCGTAAAAGAGGGATTGGGGGGGGGGGCACACAATGCAGATAGTCTGGGTAGCCATTTGATTACCTGTTCAGTAGTCTTATGGCCTGGGGGTAAAAACTGTTGAGAAGCCTTTTTGTCCTAGATTTGGCACTCTGGTACCGCTTGCCATGCGGTAGTAGAGAGAATAGTCTATGACTATTTTAGGTCCTTCCTCTGACACTGCCTGGTGTAGAGGTCCTGGATGGCAGGCAGCTTAGCCCCAGTGATGTACTGGGCCGTACGCACTACCCTCTGTATTGCCCTGCGGTCGGAGGCCGAGCAAGTGCCATGCCAGGCAGTGATACAACCAGGAAGGATGCTCGATGTTGCAGCTGTAGAACCTTTTGAGGATCTCAGGACCCATGCCAAATCTTTTTATTTTCCTGAGGGGGAATAGGCTATGTCGTGCCTCTTCACGACTGTCTTGGTGTGTTTGGACCATTCTAGCTTGTTGGTGATGTGGACACCAAGGAACTTGAAGCTCTCAACCTGCTCCACTACAGCCCCGTCGATGAGAATGTGGGGATACTCGATCCTCCTTTTCCTGTAGTCCACAATCATCTCCTTAGTCTTGGTTACGTTGAGGGATAGGTTGTTATTCTGGCACCACCCGGCCAGGTCTCTGACCTCCTCCCTATAGGCTGTCCCGTCGTTGTCGGTGATCAGGCCTACCACTGCTGTGTCGTCTGCAAACGTAATGATGGAGTTGTGCCTAGTCTTGCAGTCGTGGGTGAGTACAGGAGGGTACTGAGCACGCACCCCTGGGGGGCTCCAGTGTTGAGGACCAGCGTGGCAGATGTGTTGCTACCTACCCTCACCACCTGGGGGAGGCCCGTCAGGAATTTCAGGATCCAGTTGCAGAGGGAGGTGTTTAGTCCCAGGATCCTTAGCTTAGTGATGAGCTTTGAGGGTACAATGGTGTTGAATGCTGAGCTATTGTCAATGAATAGCATTTTCACATAAGTGTTCCTTTTGTCCAGGTGGGAAAGGGCAGTGTTGAGTGCAATAGAGATTGCATCATCTGTGGATCTGTTTGGGCGGTATGCAAATTGGGGTATGTCTAGGGTTTCTGGGATAATGGTGTTGATGTGAGTCATTACCAGCCTTTCAAAGCACTTCATGCCTATGAACGTGAATGTTACGGGTCTGTAGTCATTTAGGCAGGTTACCTTTGTGTTCTTGGGCACAGTGACTATGGTGGTCTGCTTGACACATGTCGGTATTACAGACTCAATCAGGGACATGTTGAAAATGTCAGTGAAGACACCTGCCAGTTGGTCTGCACATGCCCGGAGCACACGTCCTGGTAATCCGTCTGGACCCACAGCCTTGTGTATGTTGACCTGTTTAAGGTCTTACTCATGTCGGCTACGGAGAGCGTGATCACACAGTCGTCTGGAACAGCTGGTGCTCTCATGCATTCCTCAGTGTTGCTTGCCTCGAAGTGAGCATAGCTCATCTGTTAGGCTCGTGTCACTGGGCAGCTCGCGGCTGTGCTTCCCTTTGTAGTCTGATAGTTTGCAAGACCTGCCACATAAGACGAGCGTCGGAGCCGGTGTAGTATGATTGTGTGTGTGTGACTGACTGTGTGTGTGTGATTGACTGACTAAGTACAGTCAACCTAGGCAATTTTAGAACACAAATCTGAAAGGCCTGTGTACAAAAAGACGGACTTCTCTGTGATTAAGCTGTGCTCAGTCACTGGATTAGTTATATCGCTTGCTTCAGGAGGCTCCCCCTGTTCCAAGAGGAAAACAGATTTTATTTTTCAGTTACTGTAGACTGTCCCTCGGGCAATACACCAGCTACCCTTGTAGCCCCAGTGAAGGACCCCTCTGGCATTGCAGTATATCTGAAATGTTTAAGGGCTCAGGAAACACTGTGATCCCCTTGTGGCAGAGGTCAATAACCTCCCACTGCCGTTGTCCCTGCCTCATAGTAGAGCTCCTCAAGCAAAGGTTTTTCATTGTGCTGACACATTGAAGTTCTTTTAGTTAGTTATCTTGGATGCAACCGCTCTGGTCACCAGCTGCTCAGGCAATGCAGAAGCCTTTGATAAGGAAGGACCCCTCAGGCAATACGGTAATCAAAGGTGTCCTTCTCCATGTAGTCAGTCCAGGTAGAGGAGGGCATGCTGCGGTAAGGGTCGAGTAAGATACGGAAGCAGCGCACAATCAGGAGACCCAGGACGAGGAAGAGAATGAGGACAAAGATGAAGGCTGCCTTCGCCTCTAATGTTAAGAAAGAGGACGAGGAAAGGTCTGATTCAGAGGCAGTCAGAGTACTGCTCAGGAAATCCTCATCCATCTTCTTCGCCCCCACCACCCGTCACACAAGCACTGAGGGTTAGGAATGCTTCTCGGTTTGGTAGGTAGAGGGATGGCGTCGCTGCTGGCGCCTGTGGAAAACCAAAAGGAATGTGTAAGGGGAAAGTGGACAAATACATTCTCTTTTTTCTATGTTTTCAGTTTTTGTCTCATGAAATTGTATTTCAAATCAAATCAAAGTTTTATTTGTCATGTGCGCCGAATACAACAGGTGTAGGCCTTACAGTGAATTGCTTACGGGCTCTAACCAATGGTGCAAAAAAGGTGTTAGGTGAACCATAGGTAAGTAAAGAAATAAACCAATATTAAAACTTCAGGCTATATACAGTAGCGAGGCTATAAAAGTCGCGAGGCTACATACAGACAGCGGTTAGTCAGACCTGATTGAGGTAGTATGTACATGTAGATATGGTTCAAGTGACTATGCATATATGATGAGAGAGAGAGAGTAGCAGTAGCGTAAAAGAGGGGTTGGCGGGTGGTGGGTGGCGGGTGGCGGGACACAATGCAGATAGCCCGGTTAGCCAATGTGCAGGAGCACTGGTGCAGGGCTCCCTTATGAAAGAGACCCTGGACTCAAATAAAAGAAATCAACCTTTTTAAATTACTTAATGATCATCTTTAATGTCTCCAAAAAGAGTTTCAGGTAACAACCTTTATTGTAGTTCTTTTAAAAGCACTGTTCTCACCTCCTTCAGGAGTTAACCTCCAACTGACAAGAAAATATATGAAATTCAACACGTTTTTCCTCCTTTCCTCCTCCCTGCTAGGGTTACTCCTCCCAAACGGCGCCTTCAAGTTCCCCCTCGTTTCTCCTGCTCAGTATCCCCTAGCCATTCTGTGTGACAGGGCAAGTACAGTGGCATGGGGTTAGCACTAAGACCTCATTAGTCCACTGTGAGGACCGAGAAAAGAGGCTGCCTTCCTCTCAGGTCGAGGGTTGGACCAACTGTAAAGCTGTCTGCCTTCACTTCAGCAACTACCCAGCGTGTGTCACTATGTGTGTCTCTGAGCATGGTGTGATTTGTGAAGGGTGCAGCGTTTCGATGCAGTGTGTGGTTTGTGATAATAATAATAGGAAGAGAAGCAAGTAGGAAAGGGTGAGAGTGACAACCGAGCAATTGCTGTGATCGCGATTAAATAATCACAGGGGTGTTGAGCTGTGACTGATATACAGGCTACTATGTAAGTATATTAGTATGGAGATGCGAAAAATAGATGTAATATATTACATTGCAGAGAATTGTATTTCTGGACATCTACATCAAAGCTTGGGAGATAAACGTTATTAACCCGGGAGCAATGAATGATATTTTCTGTAGATATAGGGATAGGGAGATATAGGGATATAGCCCTATAAGGTCACAAACCATGGCCAGTACTTTTTTATTGCAGACACTTGGAATTATAACTAACTCTTAAGCTATACATTTTAGCAGGGACAAATATAAATATAAATTATCCATCTGCAACAGTTGAATTAAGAGGTTTTAAGCAACAAGCCTCACTTCATAGCGTTTCATCATCAAAGGGCCAACGAGATCCAGCTTACAAAACAGCAGGTGACAGTCTGACCTTTAAAGGATTCATAATAACTCTCTGGGCGCAACAGGAGCATGAGCAGGTGGTGATTGCACAGGCAGGTTGGTGTAGGCGAAATCATGCTATGACGACTGGCTTTTCCCATAGCTCCCGAGTGTGCCCGTGCGTGTGTGGCTGCTTCGTTATGCAGATGTCACTGCTGGTAAAGCTGGGGCCACTCCGCTGAGGCCAGCCAGTCTCTGATCCATGGTCACGCTCCGTGGCGTCATGGTGATGGGGGACTGGAGGGGAATGGGGGTTGCCAGCGAGTCGTAGACATAAGCAGGCACCACAGGCCACCTGGGCGCGTCCCCGAACGGCCAAACAGCCCTGTGCAGCTTCATGTTTATGTCTGGCTCTCTCTGTAACTCTTGTCTCTGTTTTGTCTGTTTGTAAGTCTATGTTTGTCTTCTTCTATCACTGTAAATGTTTTATTATCTCTTTGGTCCTGTTTGACTTCCTCTGTTTACGTCTACGTTTGCCTGTTTATATTAATTGTTCTGTTTGTCTCTCTGTGAAACTGTCCCTCTCTTTGTTTTTTGTCCCCACGTCTCTCTCCCTGTCTGTCTGTTTGTTTGTCTGCCTCTCTACTTGGGAACTGTCTGTCGTTTCATTTCAACTGCTTACTTCCCCCCACAGTTGATCAGACCCCACGTTCCCCATCCCCGTCAGTCTCTGCCTTTATCTATTAATCTGGTAATGTCTTACCCCAATGCAACATACCCCTCTGTGTTCCCAGCCTATTTCTTCATAACTCCACTCCTCTGTCTCTATGTCACCCAACGCAGCGCCTCTCTCGCCTCTGTCTGCCTTTCAGGGGCCCCTCATGGGCTCCTTGTCAGGTAATCCATCAAAGTTCTCAGTCCAAATGATATTTTGTCAACGCTGACTCATAAACCCATGGTGTGACAGAGTGACAGCTTCAATATTTGACCCCTCTGCTCCTTAAAGCAGAGTTGATGCGTGTGAGGTTTGTCATCTACACTCTTAGAAGAAAGGTTTCCAAAAGGGTTCTTCGCCTGTCCCCATAGAATAACCCTTTTTGGTTCCAGGTAGAATCCTATTGGGTTCCATGTTGAACCCTCTGTAGAAAGGGCTCTACATGGAACCCAAAAGGGTTCTACCTGCAACCAAAAGGAGTTCTTCCAAGGGTTCTCCTATACTCCCAGTGGGTGTTAGATAGAACATCACGGCCCTGCCCACCTGTGGGGAAAACAACCTGTGGTGACCTAGGTTAGAGCAGAAACTTGACCTTTCCAAATGCAATTTTCGTGTTGTCCGCTTGTTTTAGTCCATTACAAAGCTACGTTTAAGAACATGTCTAAAGATTAGAAAAAAATAGTGTAGTGCTTCCCCCATGTCCCTTTTTAAGACGTGCTAGCAGCCACATGAGTGATTGAGTGCTAGCTAGCTACCGACCGGAACATTAAGATTAAGCTAGGCAAGACCATTAATACAAACAAACGGACTATACAGATACAAGCAGTGAATGGAGTTACAAACAGACTATGCTATAGTAAAGTGAAACGCTAAACAAGTGAAATGTCTTACCTGTAATGACATGTCTTTCACACACATATAGTAGCTCAATGGGAAATAATGTTTTTTTCCCTATTTTGTGGGCATGGTTGAGGAGAATTCGTTATTCGTTACATTTTAGATTCTCCCTGACTTTTATTTGGTAATTGTTTGGTCTTGAATCTTATTTAAAAAAATATTTAGGTCCATTATCTTTTCTACATAATTTATATTGGGTTTTAGTTGTTGAAGTTAACATTGAAAAAGTTTTACTGGGGCCTCCTGGGTGGCGCAGTGGTCTAGGGCACTGCATGGCACTGCATGCCACCAGAGACTCTGGGTTTGCGCCCAGGCTCTGTCACAGCCGGCTGCGACAGAGTGGGGCGACGCACAATTGGCCTAGTGTCGTCCAGGTTAGGGAGGGTTTGGCCGGTAGGGATATCCTTGTCTCATCGTGCACTAGCAACTCCTGTGGCAGGCCGGGCACAGTGCATGCTTTCGACCTTCGTCTCTCTCTCCAGATCCCGCACGGGAGTTGTAGCGATGAGACAAGATTGTAACTACTAACAATTGAATACCACGAAAAGGGGGTACATTTTTTTTTTAATAAAAAGTTTTACCATCGTAAAAATGATTTTCTAATAATAATAATACTGTATATATTCTTTACTGTTTGGACATAGGCGGCCTGAAAAAAACACTTTGGCGGCCTAAAACCTTTCAATGCAGAAAACAAGCAGGCTTCCATCCATCTCAACAGTCTGAGAGAACATGTATTTAGTGCCACAACAAGAAAGCATAGACTATGAGAATGGTGACCGGCCATCTACTTCACATTCTTGACATCCCACAATACATTGACATGACTGGAATTTGATTACTCTTATCTCTCCCACTGCTAAAGAGACAGAGAGACAGAGAGAGAGAGAGAGAGAGGGGAATACATATCCATCTGCAGTCAGTATTTACACTTGGAAAAAAAGAGAGAGACACAGGTTTCTATAATGGCGAGTGGTGTCTGTGATTTATTCATATTATTAACTTTAGCATTTCTGGATGATTCGAGAACAAACATAGCTGATTCTGTGTCAACCATATTTTTTCATAATATGACATCCATACTTCAGTCCAGTGAATTCAAATGTTAAAACATATCAGCATTTGAGTTTCTCATATGAGATAGGGCTGCTCTTTAGAAAATGCTGAGATAAATGTCTCTTTGTTTCGCCTATAAATTCCACTGCGGTTCATGGCTCATGGTCGATATGCACAACAACACCATATGAAATGACAATCAGCGAAATGTGAAACAACAATACCTAGAAAATGTCCACTAACTGAGATGAATGTACATCTTACGATTTTGTAGTCTTCATGTGACAATTACAGATAAAAGATCATGAAAAGGCTGTGAATAATTCAGAGGTTAGGATGGACAATGTGGGCAACACAATGCTATGGAGAGCACAGTGAATTGAACAATATTCAGACTATCAATGACTTCTGTATGTATAGTGATACTACACTTCGATTGCGGTCAACGAAACCTGCTACAATGGCCATGTGAGTGATGCAGAGCTGCGAGCTGTGAATATAAAATCATGTTCTATTTTCAAGAAAACAATATGTGCGGCTCTCGTCCGAGAACACTGGATTAAGTGGCTTGCGCCTCACAATTCTTTCTGGGATTGATACGCTTCCAATGTGGTATGTAAAAACCTAGAATGCTTTCCCTCTACACCAAGTGTTGTGTTTATGTAAGTTTGTAAACTCAGCATTTAGATGAGAATTTCAACATTGTAAGGACCGATGCTGGGAGACAAGAAGCAAGTACAGAGAGTGAACATTTAATGGATAACAGACAAGAAACAAACAAGGACAGTATCTGGACAAGGGAAAACATAACGACATCAGTGCTGACATGGGGAACATACTGAGGAACAGACAGATATAGAAGGAGCAATCAACAAATATTTCACTGATGTGCCTAATGATGGCGACAGGTGTGCGTAATGACGGACAGCCTGGCGCCCTTGAGCGCCAGGGAGGGGGAGCGGGAGCAAGAGCAGGCGTGACAAAAACAATTATCAAAATGGTTTTAACCAGAATGCAGTGAATACTGACGTTATTAGGCTAAATCCCCACTGTACATTTGTTTTGATGAACCACAGAATCATTGGGACCCCCAGGTGAGGGTTGAGCCGACAACCCCTATTCCACTACATCTCATTTTGTGCCACAGTAATAAGTCTTGTGTACATAATTGGCTTCAAATCCCTTTCCTTTCAAGCCCCCACGTTTATGCTACTCTTGTGGTAAATAATGGTCAGGTACTGTATGACTGCTTTTGGTTGACCTTCTTAGCCGTACTCGAGCCCTGTGAGGGATACAGTAGCGTCGCGCTGCCGTGCGTCACTGGTGCTATTAGTCTAGCGTAATAGTTATCGATCTCCCATTGTGTACTCTGTCTGTGGCGGTAATGGCCGCTGTCACTTAGGATGGCTCATGCGGCGCCAGCACGGTGAGTCAGCACGGTGATCTCTGTGACCGGTAACGGGCCAAACACTTGTGGAACCGGTGACTGGCAGCGCTCACAGCTCCATGAGGAATGGAACGAGGGCCTGAACAGTTCTGATGCAACACTGTCTTACACAGGCTACCGTGGGTTGCGGGGTAGGGATAAAAGCCGTCATAGGCTACAAGTGTTTTAGCGTCCAGCATTAAGATGAATGGAGTTAGCCTGGAAGGGGAACAACCTAATTTCTCTTCACGTGACAATGTTTTCAGGCCCTGAATATGACAGGCTATGGCCACAGTTGTGATGCATCTAACAAGGTAAAGGTGTTATCTAGCTCTCAGGTCATGTACGACGTTACTCAGAGATTAACATGCCCTGAGGCTGATATGTGAGGACAGGAGAAAGTTGAAGAAATAATACAGAAGTGTAACAGGAGGAATGAGGTTTGACACTTAAATACTCTGCCCCAATCTGCCTCTGGCACTCTGTCCTCCCCATACGCTGTTCTCATACTTATAGGCCTTGGATGACAACTTAATCTGAGTGATAAATGCAGTATATCCCTCATTGAATAACTGTATAGGATAATTGTATATGTGTGATACTAAGGTGTTTTCAAACGTCATGTAAAGAACAGATTAATAGTAATGTTGTGTGTCTTGAGCAATAAAACCAAGTACAGTAAATTGGTGCACAGTACTTTGTATTTAAATAAAGTATTTGAAGTAAAACAATATCACTACCATTGCCTGAGAAGTGTCATGGTCAACTACATGTAAGGTCAATTCCCTTTTTTCTTCTTTTTTTCTTTAAAAAAAAAAATCTATCCAAATTTCCTAAAAGTCTTTCAAAACGTCTCTACCTGTATTTGAACATTTCTGTCAGACATTGAAGATAAGATATTGTAAGAGGTGCGTGACTGGCTGCAGGGAAGTCAGGCACAGGAGAGCAGAACTGGGTCATAACCGGAGCAGTTTAATGATGCAAAACCAAGGGCACCCAGAACAACAAAACATGGGTTGAAATAACCCGTCGCAAACCAGTCTGAAGTACACACACACTTTACAACAAACAATTACACACATAGACATGGGGGGAACCAGGTGTGTGGGAAAACAAGACAAAACAAATGGAAAATGAAAGGTGGATCGGCGATGGCTAGAAGACCGGTGACGTCGACCGCCGAATGCCGCCCGAACAAAGAGAGGAACCGACTACTGCGGAAGTCTTGACAGATATAATCAGTTTTGGAATAGATCTGAACTCCCTGCATGATTGGACTGCAATCCAACCCTCATTCCATCACATCCCGCTGTAAAATTTCATTTGGTCTTTTTTTAAGCTGCCTCTCTCTGTTACACACACACACACACACACACACACACACACACACACGTTCAGTTTTGTTACATTGAATTCATGATTAAACATATTTTAAACAAATGCACCGATATATCTGGATGATACTAGTACATTGTGTCCAAACTCAAATGACAATGTGTTTACATTGATACGTTCTCATACTTACTAAACATACTCACACTTTCATACTTATATTAGCACATGAACCCCACCTTCAACAGGTCTGATCACATGCAAGGTCCCTGGTTTGGCCTCAACTCCCTCGCACTGGAGAAACAATTGAGTAGGCTACTTCCTTACATCAAACTAGGCGTAGCTCCGGTACTGATGCACTCTGGCATTTCCAGAACAGAGTGCTCTCCAATTCTTGCCCTCCTGCTGTTTACTATCTTCCTTTGTCTCTTGCACCTTATCTCTCTCTGTTTTTGATATTTTTCTATGTATCCTATCTTCCTTGGTCATGCATGTCTGTGATAGAGACAGAGGTAAGATTTGATGGGAGAGAGCCCTGTTCTTTGACTTAAAACGGTACTGTAGAACAAAGCATGTATATTACTATATTATGTCACTGTAGCCTAGGTTGCCTCTGGCTATGTCAGAGGGAATGTTTCTGTAGTTGTATAAGTACATTTTGGGCTAATGACATAGACCTAACAATTATTGCAAATGTGTGTCTTTTCATAACAACCTATTTTCCAAACAAATGATCGGACTGACTGAAAAGCTGACTTCATCCATTATAGGCTCCTGGTTGAAATGAATTACATTTGAAAGCCCACAACAACATTGCTGTTAGATAGCTTAAGTATTTAGTTAGCTGTACGAAATGAATAATACCCTAAAACTTGTATTAGCTGCATGGCTCTTTATTCAAAAAAGCAGAACATACCTGCCAGGCTACAAGTCCGCTCTCTCCCGCGCTTCCTTGCTTTACGCAAAAATCGTCATGCAGACTTGTGCCTTTGTGGAGATTTCGCGCAGTGGATAATTAATACTGAGTTATTCATTTGTGTTACCTTACTACCCTAAAAACTGCTTCATTCATGTCCGTCAACCACTGAAAGCATAAATGTGCCAAACTTTGTCTGCCTCTTATCCATTTGGTGGAATATCAACCACGCTCTGTCTTCTCCATTTCCCACCCCTCCTCATGCACTTCTCAAATCTCACTCCCTCTCAGTCCAACAAGAGAATAATGGTGGTGTCTCGTTTCCCTTAGCAACCAGTTGCTATAATAATATTCCAAGGGAATTAAAAGTGTGTAGTATGTTGATGATGACAGTGAAGAGTCCAGATGAATGACCAAGATAGTTAGATTAGGCTGGTTATTAAATCAAACGCATTCATTTTACAATTATAGACCCCTAACCTCAGAAGAAATGTCTATCTTATAAACATCTGTGTGCAGTTGCAGGTGGTAGCCTACTCCAAAAAAACATAAAATTCAGGAAAAAAAATTAAATCCACTTTTTGCACAGTGCAAGGGGGTTCCTCATCATCTTAGCTGCTGCACGTCTCGAATCTTTGCGTCTCGAATCTTTGCAGAAACTAGTCGTTTCTATGGGAAGGGTCTGTGGCCACTTGTAGAAGTAGCCTAAATGATGTCAAACAGTGTGACCAAAACAAAGATCTACACACATGCAAGAGGCATTTCTCACCACATACAAAAAGTGGATTTAATATTTTTATGAATATTCTGTTTCTTGGAGTATCACCTGCAACTGCACACAGACATTCATAAGAGACACGTTTCTTCCGAATCGAGTACGAAGAAAGTATCGCCAAGATTAGTAAAAATTGATTACATTAAACAGAAGCCTATGCACGACCTCAAATGAGGTTTGTGTTTACATGGCTATCTAGCAGCAATGACAGGCTATACTGGCTTTGATTCAGTTTGTCTCCTGGAAGGAGAAGAGGCACTGTGTAGTTATTTTGGTCACTGTTGCCATTGTGTTCAATGAAATAGGCTACCAGAGAGAGAACCTATCAGACAACGTGGCTCCCTGACTTGAGTTGTGGATGGTTGAGTTAAATGATGTCCACTAGGCCTAATTACCCTGAATATGTCTTTCCCCAGGATGCTCTTTCAGTGTATGTTCAAGGTAATGTAGTGGAGGCTCTGGAGGTTGAAAATCAACACTATCCCTCCACCCCCTCCTGAAATAGAAACAACACCCTTGCTTGTGGAGTTTATACAAGCAATGGAATGCTTTGATAAAGGCTGAAGGTATAGTAAGTAGCCTATTGTAAACTATAACACATCTGACAAATTAGAGTAAAATTCCATTTTATCAATGGGGACATCAAACATTGTGCAATAGATTACAGACTGTTTGGTTTAACCTTTCTAGGGCAGGCGTTCCGCTAGCGGAACCCCTCGACAACATTCCACTGAAAAGGCAGCGCGTGAAATTCAAAAATATTTATTTGAAATATGTAACTTTCACACATTAACAAGTCCAATACAGCAAATGAAAGATAAACATCTTGTTAATCTACCCCTCGTGTATGTGCAAAAAATGCTTTACAGCGAAAGCACAACATATGATTATGTTAGGTCATAGCCAAGTCATAGCCATTTTTCCAGCCAAAGATAGGAGTCACAAAAAGCAGAAATATAGATCAAATGAATCACTAACATTTGATGATCTTCATTAGATGACACTCATTGGACATCATGTTACACAATACATGTATGTTTTGTTTGATAATGTGCACATTTATATCCAAAAATCTCAGTTTACATTGGCGCGTTACGTGCAGTAATGTTGTGATTCCAAAACATCGGGTGATTTTGCAGAAATACTCATAATAAACATTGATAAAAGATACAACTGTTATTCACAGAATTAAAGATAGACTTCTCCTTAATGCAACCGATGTGTCAGATTTCAAAAAAACTTTATGGAAAAAGCATAATCTGAGAACGGCGCTCAGAGCCCAAAACAGCCAGAGAAATATCAGCCATTTTGGAGTCAACAGAAGCTAGAAATAACACCATAAATATTCACTTACCTTTGATAATCTTCATCAGAAGGAACTCCCAGGAATCCCAGTTCGACAATAAATGTCTGATTTGTTCCATAAAGTTCCATAAAGTCCATCATTTATGTCCAAATAGCCACTTGTTGTTAGCGTGTTCAGCCCCAGTAATCCATCTTCATGAGGCGCAGGCACTTCGTCCAGACAAAAACTCGAAAAGTTCCATTACAGTCCTTTAGAAACATGTCAAATGATGTATTGAATCAATCTTTAGGATGTTTTTAACATAAAACATCAATAATGTTCCAACCGGAGAATTCCTATGTCTGAAGAAAAGCACTGGGACGAGAGTCGGGAGCGCGCGTCATGAGACCAATGCACTCTGCCAGACTACTGACTCAAACAGTTCTCATGAGCCCCTCCTTTATAGTATTCAAGTTTCTAGAGACGGTTGACATCTAGTGGAAGCCATAGGAAGTGCAACTTGACTCCATAGACACTGTGTATTCGGTAGGCCAAGCTTTGAAAAACTACAAACCTCAGATGTCCCACTTCCTGGTTGGATTTTTCTCAGGTTTTCGCCTGCCAAATGAGTTCTGTTATACCTACAGACATCAATCAAACAGTTTTAGAAACTGTAGAATGTTTTCTATCCAATACTAATAATAATATGCATATATTAACATCTGGGACAGAGTAGGAGGCAGGTCACTCTGGGCATGCTATTCATTCAAAAGTGAAAATGCTGCCCCTATCCCAAAAGAGTTTTAACAGCGTTTCTAAAACTCCAAACATGGTTATGCCTGATCATAGGCTTTTTGTTTTGTTTTGTATGTTCCAGTAATAGCTTATGTTAATTTTATCACCAGCACTTTTGGAACCATGGCACCACCGTAGCTATATAATCCAATCACCTTGATTCCTCAACCTGTTTTGATTATTTTTGGTCAGAGTAATGACTGTCAATGACTGTTGTAAGATTTCTAACTTTCACAGACTGACCAACCTTGTTAGAGTAAGATTGTTGGTCAGGAAGATGTCCCTTTCCTAAAATTAGCGAGGACCACTACAATTCACGTCCCCATGCTTCGACCACTTTGACCAACAATATGCATCCTTTTATAGCGACAATCGATTTGTTGGAGTACTTCCTTATTAAAACCCTAACCAGCCGTAAAATATGCATTAGATTTAAATTGGCTGCCATTTTCTGTATTTTAGCCTCTAATTAGTTTTCTCTAATTAGGATTTGTGTTGGTCTACTGGTTTTCCTGAACAGCCACCCTCCTTGGATATCTTATTGTTGCCGACTATACAGCCAGAGCTTGTGTGCTCGCCTAGGACTTCTATTTTAGGATTAGGGTTTGGTTATGAAACATGGGTTACTAGGCCTACATTATAAATATGACACAATCAGCATTTCACATTGGATATGAATCATCCAAATGATCAATCAACTGTAAAACACGTTCAGATACTGTAGAACCAGCAGAGCAGAAGTAACAAGAGATGAGAAGAGTAGGCTATCTCAGCTGATTTATGTGTGTGTGTGTTGGGGGGGGGGGGGGGGGTTGAATGCTATGACACCTTGAATGTGAAAGTGAGAGTGGTTCAGTGAGTGGGCTCGGCCTAGAACAGGGAGATGATAAATGCAGGAAAGAATGTTCCTTTTGCATTGTGCCGCAGCCCCGTTTTCTACTCCTAGTTAGAGCCATATGCATTTCCTAAACTGCTCTACTCCCACTGCTCTTTAAACCATAGTTCAAAGTTCACAATTTTATAAACTCATCCCCAAAATGCAATTTAATTGATGACAATGTTGAGTGTTTTTTAATCAGTTTGGTAAACATGTTCATCCCATTATGACATTGCCAACCACGGTGTATGGAATTATTTTACGTATTAATGGTTCCTTATAAAACTCCAAGACAGTGTAAGATGGTCTTGAACTCTGTCAAAACACTGCAGTATGAAGGGCGATAATGAGTAGGCCTACGTTCAGTAGCTTTTTGAAAGAGACCACGCTGAGATTGCTCCGCGAGTGGCCGCTTCTGTGTGCAGCTGGCCTGGTGATCGCGACGGGTTCGGCAGTCTACTTTTATAACAAATATTACGGCGTCGGTGAGGATGAACAGGTCACCGTGGAGATCGTGGACCGTGTTGTCACGGTTGAGGAGGGTACATTTACAGATTTAACCATGTCTAAATAGCAATACTGACTGTATATACGTGTAGGAGGAAGGAAAGTGCTGTTAAGGTACACAATAGAAGGTTTTGGTAGACAGAAGGTGATCTTTGGTAAAACTCCCAAGTTTTTAAACTTTGTTTCCATTAAATATTCCACATAAATGAAGGCATTTTAATTAATTATATGAAGAGTGCCTTGGGCCTCCTTTCTTTTTGATAGGCAATTTACCCCTTTTAAAGAGCACCTTCTGTCTACCAAAACTTACTATTGTGTAACTTAGCAGCGCTTCCCTTCCTCCTTTTTATTTTGAAGAACTGCATGTAGTCCGGACTGAAGCTACAGTTGAAGTCGGACGTTTACATACACCTTGGGCAAATACATTTCAAATCAGTTTTTCACAGTTTCTGACATTTTATCTTAGTAAAAATTCCCTGTCTTAGGTCAGTTATGATCACCACTTTATTTTAAGAATGTGAAATGTCAAAATAATAGTAGAGAGAATGATTTATTCCATCTTTAATTTATTTCATCACATTCCCATCGGGACAGAAGTTTGTTTCACTTGGGTCAAACGTTTCGGGTAGCCTTCTACAAGCTTCCCACAATAAGTTGGGTGAATATTGGCCCATTCCTCCTGACAGAGATTTTTCAGTTCTGCCCACAAATTTTCTGTAGGATTGAGGTCAGGGCTTTGTGATGGCCACTCCAATAGCTTGACTTTGTTGTCCTTAAGCCATTTTGTCACAACTTTGGAAGTATGCTTGGGGTCATTGTCCATTTGAAAGACCCATTTGCGACCAAGCTTTAACTTCCTGACTGATGTCTTGAGATGTTGCTTCAATATACCCACATAATTTTCCTTCCCTTATGATGCCATCTATTTTGTGAATTGCACCAGTCCCTCCTGCAGCAAAGTACCCCCCAACATGATGCTGCCACCCTGTGCTTCACGGTTGGGAGAGTGTTCTTCGGCTTGCAAGACTCCACTTTTTCCTCCAAACATAAAGCTGGTCATTATAGCCAAACAGTTATACTTTTGTTTCATCAGATCAGAGGACATTTCTCCAAAAGTGCAATCTTTGTCTCCATGTGTAGTTGCAAATCGTAGTCTGGCTTCTTCTTGCTGTTTTGGAGCAGTGGCTTCTTCCTTGCTGAGTGGCCTTTCAGATTATGTCAACATAGGCATCCTTTTACTGTGGATATAGATACTTTTCTACCTGTTTCCTCCAGCATCTTCACAAGGTCCTTTGCTGTTGTTCTGGGATTGATTTGCACTTTTCGCACCAAAGTACGTTCAACTCAAGGAGACAGAACACGTCTCCTTCCTGAGCGGTATGACGGCTGCATGGTCCCATGGTGTTTACACTTGCGTACTCTTGTTTGTACAGATGAATGTGGTACAGGTACACCTCCATTTGACTCAAATGATGTCAATTATGCGAACAGAAGCTTCTAAAGCCATGAAATAATTTTCTTGAATTTTCCAAGCTGTTTCAAGGTGTCACGTTCTGACCTTTATTTCCTTTGTTTTGTATTTAGTTAGTATGGTCAGGGCGTGAGTTGGGTGGGCAGTCTATGTTTGATTTTCTATGATTTGGGATTTCTATGTTTCGGCCTAGTATGGTTCTCAATCAGAGGCAGGTGTCATTAGTTGTCTCTGATTGAGAATCATACTTAGGTAGCCTGGGTTGCACTGTTTGTTTGTGGGTGATTGTCTATGTTAGTGGCTTGTGTCAGCACAGGTCTCATTTGTAGCTTCACAGTCGTATTTGGTTTATTGTTTTTTGTTACTCTTTTGGATAGTGTTCAGTTCTTTCTTTAATTAAAATTCACTATGAACACATATCACGCCGCATATTGGTCCTCTGATCCTTCTCGCCTCTCCTCTTCAGATGAAGAGGAGGAAGACCGTGACACAAGGCACAGTCACTTAGTGTGTAAACTTTTGACCCACTGGAATTGTGATACAGTGAATTATGTGAAAGTGAAATAATATGTCTGTAAACAATTGTTGGAAAAATGACTTGTGTCATGCACAAAGTAGATGTCCTAACCGACTTGCCAAAACTATAGTTTGTTAACAAGAAATTTGTGGAGTGGTTGAAAAACGAGTTTTAATGACTCCAACCTAAGTGTATGCACAACGCATCACCGGGGGCAAACTACCTGCCCTCCAGGACACCTACACCACCCGATGCTACAGGAAGGCCATAAAGATCATCAAGGACATCAACCACCCGAGCCACTGCCTGTTCACCCCGCTGTCATCCAGAAGGCGAGGTCAGTACAGGTGCATCAAAGCTGGGACCGAGAGACTGAAAAACAGCTTCTATCTCAAGGCCATCAGACTGTTAAACAGCCACCACTAACATTGAGTGGCTACTGCCAACACACTGTCAATGCCACTGACTCTACTCCAGCCACTTTAATCATGGGAATTGATGGGAAATGATGTAAATATATCACTAGCCACTTTAAACAATGCTACCTTATATAATGTTACTTACCCTACATTATTCATCTCATATGCATACGTAGATACTGTACTCTATATCATCGACTGCATCCTTATGTAATACATGTATCACTAGCCACTTTAACTATGCCACTTGGTTTACATACTCATCTCATATGTATATACTGTACTCGATATCATCTACTGTATCTTGCCTATGCTGCTCTGTACCATCACTCATTCATATATCCTTATGTACATATTCTTTATCCCCTTACATTGTGTATAAGACAGTAGTTTTTTTTTGGAATTGTTAGTTAGATTACTTGTTCGTTATTACTGCATTGTCGGAACTAGAAGCACAAGCATTTCGCTACACTCGCATTAACATCTGCTAACCATGTGTATGTGACAAATACATTTGATTTGATTTGATTTGATTTAAACTTCCGAATTCAACTGTACATACGTATACATACACACAAACACATGTGTATATATATATATATATACAGTGCCTTGCGAAAGTATTCGGCCCCCTTGAACTTTGCGACCTTTTGCCACATTTCAGGCTTCAAACATAAAGATATAAAACTGTATTTTTTTGTGAAGAATCAACAACAAGTGGGACACAATCATGAAGTGGAACGACATTTATTGGATATTTCAAACTTTTTTAACAAATCAAAAACTGAAAAATTGGGCGTGCAAAATTATTCAGCCCCCTTAAGTTAATAATTTGTAGCGCCACCTTTTGCTGCGATTACAGCTGTAAGTCACTTGGGGTATGTCTCTATCAGTTTTGCACATCGAGAGACTGAACATTTTTCCCATTCCTCCTTGCAAAACAGCTCGAGCTCAGTGAGGTTGGATGGAGAGCATTTGTGAACAGCAGTTTTCAGTTCTTTCCACAGATTCTCGATTGGATTCAGGTCTGGACATTGACTTGGCCATTTAACTTGAACCATTCCATTGTAGATTTTGCTTTATGTTTTGGATCATTGTCTTGTTGGAAGACAAATCTCCGTCCCAGTCTCAGGTCTTTTGCAGACTCCATCAGGTTTTCTTCCAGAATGGTCCTGTATTTGGCTCCATCCATCTTCCCATCAATTTTAACCATCTTCCCTGTCCCTGCTGAAGAAAAGCAGGCCCAAACCATGATGCTGCCACCACCATGTTTGACAGTGGGGATGGGGTGTGTTCAGGGTGATGAGCTGTGTTGCTTTTACGCCAAACATAACTTTTGCATTGTTGCCAAAAAGTTCAATTTTGGTTTCATCTGACCAGAGCACCTTCTTCCACATGTTTGGTGTGTCTCCCAGGTGGCTTGTGGCAAACTTTAAACGACACTTTTTATGGATATCTTTAAGAAATGGCTTTCTTCTTGCCACTCTTCCATAAAGGCCAGATTTGTGCAATATACGACTGATTGTTGTCCTATGGACAGAGTCTCCCGCCTCAGCTGTAGATCTCTGCAGTTCATCCAGAGTGATCATGGGCCTCTTGGCTGCATCTATGATCAGTATTCTCCTTGTATGAGCTGAAAGTTTAGAGGGACGGCCAGGTCTTGGTAGATTTGCAGTGGTCTGATACTCCTTCCATTTCAATATTATCGCTTGCACAGTGCTCCTTGGGATGTTTAAAGCTTGGGAAATCTTTTTGTATCCAAATCCGGCATTAAACTTCTTCACAACAGTATCTCGGACCTGCCTGGTGTGTTCCTTGTTCTTCATGATGCTCTCTGCGCTTTTAACGGACCTCTGAGACTATCACAGTGCAGGTGCATTTATATACGGAGACTTGATTACACACAGGTGGATTGTATTTATCATCATTAGTCATTTAGGTCAACATTGGATCATTCAGAGATCCTCATTGAACTTCTGGAGAGAGTTTGCTGCACTGAAAGTAAAGGGGCTGAATAATTTTGCACGCCCAATTTTTCAGTTTTTGATTTGTTAAAAAAGTTTGAAATATCCAATAAATGTCGTTCCACTTCATGATTGTGTCCCACTTGTTGTTGATTCTTCACAAAAAATACAGTTTTATATCTTTATGTTTGAAGCCTGAAATGTGGCAAAAGGTCGCAAAGTTCAAGGGGGCCGAATACTTTCGCAAGGCACTGTATATATATATATATATATTTCATATATATTTTCCTTTATTATGCAAGAGTATGTGTAAACAACATGTTATAAACAAGTTCGTAGTATTTCAGAAGTAGCACTTAGTGGATGTTGTGTAGTGGGTGAAGAATGAGGCAATAATTGTCCATGAAACATAACACTTTCCACAGGAGAAATAGAATCATAAAGCAAGTAAACTCTAATGGTGTTCCCTACCCCTTTACAAGCTATATGTCTCCTATAACGGTCTTAGATGTACACCATTTGAAAGTGAATATCTAAAATTAAAAGACTTACTGGCCAAAATATAGTCTATATCTATCAGTCTTGATGGCTTATTATGAGTCATCTGTTTTGTTCAACTTCAGACCACAACGTTTTATACACAGAAGGAAACAGCTGTCTGAAAGACAGCTCTCTCAGGCAGGAAAGGAGGCGAGCATGTATCACCTGCTTGCATTGTGAGACTAGATATGCAGACATTGTTCTTGACATTGATGAACTTGTCAATCCAGTTACAGTATATGCCATTAATGTAACAGGTTATCCTATTAGTAGAAATAACAGTGAAAAATAAATCAATGCTGTCCTCTAATGGGCTAGAGGTCTTATTGCACCTGCAGGAGGGTTACTTACTGGCTCTTGTAGTCGCCCAGTAATTCATGTTGCTTCTTTCAAATCTGATGAATATACAATCAGTATTATTACATAGATAACTGTATTAATATTATAGATGGCTACAATAAAAGTCCTAAAATAATCTACTTCTTGTGTGATGGGACACCTACTCATCTTGTACCAGGTAGGACAGAATTTTTCTTTCAACATCCATTAGATATGATGATCATTTAATCCCTCTTGTTTGAATCAGAGCAGAGGCTTGTATCTAAACTCAGATGACCAATGATGATTTGAACCCCATATCTTTTTCAAAATCTGCATAGGGGAGAGTGAGGTAATTTGAGCCAAAGGGGTGAGTTGAGCCACCCTCGTTTTGATAAAACCATACACAAAAGGAACCATTTGACAAATATTTAGGAAGCGGTCATCATTTCATGGAGTTTATGAAGAATGAAACCACATGGAAAAGAAATAAGCAAGTAAGGTCCATAAACAAATTTTCACCAAGTCAAATGAATTTATTGTGTTAGAGGTTTCATTATGCTTGTCTCTAAACCAAAGTAGATCATTTTTAGATTGTTCTATACATCAGTTGGGATCTCTAGAAGCTTTAATATGAGGTCCTAAACCTGTCATGAAAGTGCATCATTGTAGCTGTGTCAGCTAATAATGTCAAAATGTTTTCCTTGGGGTAAGTTGAACCAGCGTCGTCTGAGTTAGGGGAGAGTTTGGCCGGCTGGGATGTCCTTGTCCCATCGTGCTCTAAGACTCCTTGTAGCGGCCGGACGCGTGCACTCTGGCTTCGGTCGCCAGCTGTACTGTGTTTCCTCCTACACATTGATGCTGCTGGCTTCCTGCTTAAGTGAGCAGTGTGTCAAGAAGCTTGGCGGGGTCGTGCTTCAGATGACGCATGGCTCTCGACCTTCACCTCTCCCGAGTCCGTAGGGAGTAGCAGCGATGGGACAAGACTGGATATTGGATATCATGAAATTGGGGAGTAAAAGGGGTTAAAAAATGTACAAAATACATTTGAAAAATTGAAGTGTTTGTTAGGTGTTAAACCTGTGTTAAAATGATTAAAATACAAAAAAAGTGATTGTGACTGGGTTTGTTAGGTTCTCAATCTCAGAGTAAATAACTCAACGGACACTAGAAAAGATTAACCAAGTTTAATTCTTCCCAAAGGGTCAATACAGCTGCATTCAGACAACGACATTTCAAACAAGCACTGATACTTAACCCTTTCTCCTAGGATGAGTCTCCTCCTCCACATCTAAACAGCCAATGCATCTTTGTTGCTTGACAGAACCTTAGTGATATCTGTTCTTCCTCACTTCATCTGACCTGACCTCTACCCCATAGTGCTTACTCCTCCCCAACTCAAGGGTGTCATGGTGATTGATACCAGACTGTGTCTTCTCCTCCCAGAGGATCCCTCCCATAAGATCCCTGATGGCTAACAGTAACATATCCTGACATAATGGTAACATTATACATTACCCTCTCTCCGTCAGTGACATTGTTAGGTTCTAAGATCTCTACCCGTCTCCCCTACACATTCCAAAGCCATCTGGCTCCTACAGATAACCATTAACTTCTGATTATAACAATGTTCCAAGTTTAACCCAGAATCCAACAGGTTGAATGTTTGGGTTGAGTTGTTTGGGAAATAAATGTAGACATGGTTTTAAAAAAGTAGTGGTAATACAGTATTTCATTCAGTACAGAAATGTGTAGGCTGCTTAACCCCATGTCAGCTGTAAGCTTAACCCCATGTCAGGTGTAAACTTTTTGAGTTTACATGAATAATGAATTATGACTTACTACTCACCAATGTCCAGTCTCTTGACAACGAGGTAGACGAAATTTGAGCAAGGGTTGCCTTCCAGAGAGACATCAGAGATTGTAAAATTCTCTGTTTTATGGAAACATGGCTCACTCGGGGTAGTAATCAGAGTCGGTACAGTCACCTGGTGTTTTCAAACATTGCGCCGACAGAAACAAACATCTCTCTGGTAAGAAGAAGGGTGGGGGTGTATGCCTTATGATTAACGAGTTGTGGTGTGTTCATAAAAACATACAGGAACTCAAGTCCTTTTGTTCAGCTGACCTAGAATTCCTTACAATCAAATGCCGATCGCATTATCAACCAAGAGAATTCTCTTCGATAATAATCACAACAGTGTATATCCCCCCCATACAGACACCTCGATGGCCCTGAAAGAACTTCATTGGAATCTATATACACTGGAAACCACATATCCTGAGACTGTATTTATTGCAGCTGGGGATTTTAACAAAGCTAATCTGAAAACAATGCTCCCTAAATTTTATCAGCATATCGAATGCGTGACCCGTGCTGGTAGCATTCTGGATCATTGCTACTCTAAAGTCCACGACGCATACAAAGCCCTCCCTCGCCATCTTTTCGGCAAATCTGACCACGACTCCATTTTGTTGCTCCCAGCCTATAGACAGAACCTAAAACAGGAAACGCCTGTGATCAGGTCTGTTCAACGCTGGTCCGACCAATCTGATTCCACGCTTCAAGATTGCTTCAATCACGTGGACTGGGATATGTTCCAGATAGCCTCAGTCAACAGCGTTGATGTATACGCTGATTCGGTGAGCGAGTTTAATAGCAAGTGCATCAGTGATGTTGTACCCACGGTGACTATTGAAACCTTCCCCAACCAGAATCCGTGGATTGATGGCAGCTTTCACGCAAAACTGAATGCGCGAACCACTGCATTTAATCATGGCAAGGCGACCAGAAAAATGACCGAATATAAACAGTGTAGCTATTCCCTCCGCAAGGAAATCAAACAAGCTAAGCTTCAGTATAGAGACAATGTAGAGTTGCAATTCAACGGCTCAGACACGAGTTGTATGTGGCAGGGTCTACAGTCAATCACGGATTACAAAAAGAAAACCAGCCCCGTCGCGGACACCGATGTATTGCTCCAGACAAACTAAAAAAACGTCTTTGCTCGCTTTGAGGACAATACAATACCAAAACCTGTGTGCTCTGCTTCACCGCAGCCAATGTGAGTAAAACATTTAAATGTGTTAAGCCTCACTATGCTGCCTGCCCAGACGGCATCCCTAGCCGCATCCTCAGAGCATACGCAGACCAGCTGGCTGGTGTTTTTAGGGACATATTCAATCAATCCCTATCCCAGTATGCTGTTCCCACATGCTTCAAGAGGGCCACCATTTTTCCTCTTCCCAAGAAAGCTAAGGTAACTGAGCTAAACGACTATCCCCCAGTAGCACTCACTTCCGTCATCATGAAGTGCTTCGAGAGACTAGTCAAGGATCATATCACCTCCACCCTACCTGACACCCGAGACCCACTCCAATTTGATTACCGCCCCAATAGGTCCACAGACGACGCAATCACAATCACACTTCACACTGCCCTAACTCAACTGGACATGAGGAATAACTATGTAAGAACGCTGTTCTTCAATGACAGCTCTACATTTAACATCATGGCACCCTCCAAACTCGTCATCAAGCTCGAGACCCAGCCCTGTGCAACTGGGTCCTGGACTTTCTGACGGGCCTCCCCCAGGTGGTGTCGGTAGCATACAACATCTCCACCCCGCTGATCCCCAACACTGGGGCCCCAAAGGGGGCGTTCTCAGACCTCTCCTGTACTCCCTGTTCACCCATGACTGCGTGGCCATGCACGCCTCCAACTCAATCATCAAGTTTGCAGATGACACTACATTGGTCGGCTTGATTACCAACAACTACGAGATGGCCTACGGGGAGGAGGTGAGGGCCCTCGAAGAGTGGTGTCAGGGCAATAACCTCACACTCAACGTCAACAAAACAAAGGAGATGATCGTGGACTTCAGGAAACAGCAGAGGGAGCACCCCCCTATCCACATCGACGGGACAGAAGTGGAGAAGATGGAACGTTTTATGTTCCTTGGGGTACACATCACTGACAAACTGAAATGGTCCACCCACATAGACAGCGTGGTGAAGAAGGCGCAACAGCGCCTCTTCAACCTCAGGAGGCTGAAGAAATTTGTCTTGTCACAGAAAACACTCACAAACTTTTACAGACGCACAATCGAGAGCATCCTGTCGGGCTGTATCACCGCCTGGTACGGCAACTGCTCCGCATACAACCGTGAGGTCTGCACAACGCATCATCGGGGGCAAACTACCTGTCCTCCAGGACACCTACACCACCCGATGTCACAGGAAGGCCATAAAGATCATCAAGGACAACAACCACCCGAGCCACTGCCTGTTCACCCCGCTATCATCCAGAAGGCGAGGTCAGTACAGGTGCATCAAAGCAGGGACCGAGAGACTGAAAAACAGCTTCTATCTCAAGGCCATCAGACTGTTAAACAGCCACCACTAACATTGACTGGCTGCTGCCAACACACTGACTCAACTCCAGCCACTTTAATAATGGAAATTGATGTAAAAATATATCACTAGCCACATTAAACAATGCTACTTAATATAATGTTTACATACCCTACATTACACATCTCATATGTATATGTATATACTGTACTCTATATCATCGACTGCATCTTTATGTAATACATGTATCACTAGCCACTTTAAACTATGCCACTTTGTTTACATACCCTACATTACTCATCTCATACGTATATACTGTACTCGATGCCATCTACTGCATCTTGCCTATGCCGTTCTGTACCATCACTCATTCATATATCTTTATGTACATATTCTTTATCCCTTTACACTTGTGTGTATAAGATAGTCGTTTTGGAATTGTTAGGTTAGATTACTCATTGGTTATTACTGCATTGTCGGAACTAGAAGCACAAGCATTTCACTACACTCACAATAACATCTGCTAACCATGTGTATGTGACCAAAGAAATTGATTTGATTTGATTTTGATTTGAATAGACCCTAATAAAATAAGTCATGTGGATCTCAAGTGTGAGGCTTTATCTAGTTCAGACACATCCCCAAAGCCAACACCTTATTTGGCTGCCTTTCCTTCCAGTTCTCTGCTGCCAGTGACTGGAAACAATTGCAAAAATGGCTGAAGCTGGAGACTTTTATTTCCCTCACCAACTTTAAACATCAGCTATCTGAGCAGCTAACCGATCGCTGCAGCTGTACATAGTCCATCTGTAAATAGCCCACCCAATCGACCTACCTCATCCCCATACTGTTTTTATTTACTTTTCTGCTCTTTTGCACACCAGTATCTCTACTTGCACATCATCATCTGCTCATTTATCACTCCAGTGGTAATCTACTAAAGTGTAATTCTTCACTACTATGGCCTATTTATTGCCTACCTCCTCATGCCTTTTGCACACACTGTATATATACTTTTTTTTTACTGTGTCATTGACTTGTTTATTGTGTTATTGGCTTGTTTATTATTTATTCCATCTGTAACTATGTGTTGTTGTCTGTGTCATACTGCTTTGCTTTATCTTGGCCAAGTCGCAGCTGTAAATGAGAACTTGTTCTTGACTAGCCTACCTGGTTAAATAAAGGTGAAATAAAAAATAAAAATAAACACCACACAGTATAAAAGCAGCTCAGTAAGATGAGTCTTTTACCTCATGATTAACATTTTGATCACTAATTTGCCAATAGATTTGCACAGTTAAAATGTTGAAGTGCATTTGCACAGCTCTCTCATGTGTTATTCCTTGAAAGACATGAAACCTGACCTGCATCACAAGTCTGGCTGTTTTGTTTCAAAATGTGTGGCACCTTTTTATGGAAGAGTCTTACTTCCTGTGTGAAACAGCCATAAGTAGGAGACATTAAAATGAAATAGAAGAAGTTGGCTACCAGTGCCCTGTATGCTGTAACTGTCTTTCTATGGCTCAAAATGGCTTGGCCTCAAACATTCAGATGACACACTCCTTCAAACAGTGAAGGTCAAATTTCCAGGTGGGTCAATGTAAGTTAAAGCTGACAGAGCTAATAGTTGGCTGTCCGAGAAGCTCAAACACGAAGGCTGACAATTTCAATTTGCAACGTGACCTTCTGTGTTGGCATCCATTCCGGACAAACTTGTTTCCAAGTGTTCAAAGTAGAAATCAAATCTTAAACAAAATATATTGGACAATTAAATGTGAAGTAATGCCAAAAACAACAAGCAGTCAATTATTCGTGGACTGTGCTAGACATGGACATGGGAGATGTTTGGCTGCTTGGATTGGCTGATGCTGAATGATTTTCAACATCAAGTGACTGGTTTAGGCATAGGGGTAGACCACACTTCAAGTCTCAAGAAGGCAGTAGCAATGCTAACTTATTCTTTCACTATGCATACTGTATCTATTACCTTGGGTGAGATCATGCCTATGGACACCCAGTTGCATTGTCAATGTTTGGATGAACTTCAAATGAGTAAACTTGGCTTTTACACAATGACTCAGCCTCTAAATGTAGTTTTTGCACCTCATTTTTTTATTGGACAGTTCCACAAGTCCATATTTTGGGGTCAACCGCTTTGAACTATCTCTTCTTCATATTCAGACCTACAAAGGCTGATTACCTGTGAAATCTGCCACAAACCCCCTCCCCTCTACACATGATGTTTTGATACAGATTTAGGATCTTAATTTGAATTTGAATTATGTTTTAGTCCCACACGTGGAAGTTGAATGCTTTGACACATTGAATGTGAAAGTGAGAGTGGTTCAGTGAGTGGGCTCAGGAAAGAACGTTCCTTTTCAGAACCATGGAGAGCACATTATGTATTGTGGCGCAGCCCCTTTTTCTACTTCGAGTTAGAGCCATATGTATTTGCTAAACTGCTCTACTCCCACTGCTCCCTAAACCATGGTTCACAATTTTATAAACTCCCAAATCATCCTCAAAATGCAATTTAATTTATGTCACTGTTGAGTGTTTTTTAATCAGTTTGGTAAACATGTTCCTCCGATTGTGACATTGCCAAACCATTCCGAATGGAATAATTTGACGTATTAATGGTTCCCTATAAAACCCTTTAATTCTAAGAAAGTGTCATATGGTCTTGAACTCGGTCAAAACACTGCAGTATGAAGGGCGATAATGAGTAGGCCTACGTTCAGTAGCTTTTTGAAAGCGACCACGCTGAGATTGCTCCGCGAGCGGCCGCTTCTGTGTGCAGCTGGCCTGGTGATCGGGACAGGTTCGGCAGTCTACTTTTATAACAAATATTACGGCGTCGGTGAGGATGAACCCGCCACCGTGGAGATCGTGGACAGTGTTATCGCGGTTGAAGAGGGTACATTTACATATTTTACTATGTCTAAATAGCAATACTGACTGTATAAACGTGTAGAAAAAAAGGAGGAAGGGAAGCGCTGCTAAGGTACACAATAGTAGCTTTTGGTAGACAGAAGGTGCTCTTTGGTAAAAGGGGTAAATTGGCCGTCAAAAAGAAAGGAGGACCAAGGCACTCTTCGTATAATGAATATAATGCATTTTTTTCTATGGAATATTCAATGGAAAGTTTTTAAACATTGTTTCCCTTGAACATGCCATACAAATGAAGGCATTTTAATGAATGATATGAAGTTCCGTGGTCCTCCTTACTTTTTGACACGCTGTATATAGTCCGGACTGAAACTATATTCTGGCGTCGTCTAAAATGGCACCCTATTCCCTATTTTTATTTTTTACCAGGGCCCATAGTTATATGGTCAAAAGGCTCTGGTTAATAGTAGTGCTATAAATAGGGAATAGGGTGCCATTTAGGACTGATTTGATGACATGATGATGGCTAGTAATTCCACTATTAACAACAACAAACGAACATGCTCCTCTGAAACCAAACCTTTTCTTTAGGTTTAATTGAAGATATTGGAACATTATGCAGACACATAAATACAATGTGATATCATACCAATATAAACACAATTCAATTATAAGATTAGCCTAACTACATGGACAGATGTTTGGTGTCTTGTAGTATTTCTTCAACTTAGAGAAAATAATTCTTTATTGTTTATTCATAAAGATCATGATCCCACCCTGGACCAGGAGGACCCAGTCCTTGTTCAGGTAAGAATACTGTAGGCCTATCAATAGTCTGGGTACCGGTCGGTTTCTGCTCTCTTGCCAATTCCATAGTGGCAAAATGATATTTGCATGACAATCCCATAAGGAGTTGTCAGAGAGCTGAAACCGCCTGGCACCCAGGCTATAACAATACTGCTTCATTATCAGGACTGGTTCAATAACAATCTGACATTCAAACTGTAATGTTACTGACTTGAAAATGGATCCTGATTTATTCCTTAGTTTGTGGATGAGGAGGTTGGGCAGCGTCCCTGTCTGGCTTTAGTCCCTTGGTCTGGACCTCTGTGGGTTCCCAGCTCTGTAAGTCCAACAGTACTGATACTCTCTTGTCTTCACTCTGGTCTATAGACTGGTTTATGTAACTTAAACAAAGACATGACGTTTTCTGAAGAACAATATGGGAATACATTTCTGTAAACATATTCCATGTTTTTTACAACTGCAGCTGACTTATTACCTTACCCTTGCTGGGAGGATGTTAGTGAGAGAGCTGGCAGTGTTTAACACACAGGTAACCATGCAGATTATTGGACAAAGATCATATTTTCTAATAGGCATGATTACCTTCAGTATCCACTATGGTCGTGAAATACTTTGTTGTCCTTTCCCTCATTTTATCACAGATTTTCATGATGGAGCAGCCTATTTTCATCTATTTCACTCCTGTAGGGAGGATGGTATGGGAGGAACTGTCTTCTCAAACTGAGCAGGTAGCCATTCATATGCAGGTACCTCAGATGTTTCCTCAACCTTAGAACACAGACCTGTGTAGTTCAACTGCCAAATCTTTTAGCATCTATAATCAGTGGCCACCACTTGCGATCCTCCCTATACGCCTGTCACTCCTTTAGGCTACCAGTCTATCATTCAAACTGACTCTTAAATTGATCCTGTCTTGTTCCTTAGTATGTGGATGAGGAGGTTCAGCAGCAGCCCGGTCTGACTTTAATCTCTTGGTCTGGACCTCAGTGGGTTTCAAGCGCCGTGAGTCCATCCATGCTGATACTCTCTGGTCTTTAGGGGGGCTTAAACATAAACATAACGTTCTCTGAAGAAGAAAAAAATGGAAATGCATTTCTGTAAACATATTCCCTTTTGTTATAGCCTGTCAAACTGCAGCCAACGTATTACCTTACCCATGCTGGGAACACGCTGGTGAGAGAGCTGTCAGTATTAAATACACAGGTAACCATGCCGAAAATTAACCAATGCTCATGTGATCTAATAGGGATAATTACCTTCAGTATTCACTATGGTAGATTAATACTTTGACGTCTTTAAAGCTGTTTCTTATTTTTCACAGATTTTCATGATGGAACAGCCGATTTTCATCTGTTTCACTCCTGTAGGGAGGATGGTGTGGGAGGAACTGACTTCTCAAACTGAACAGGTAGCCATTCATGTGCAGATACTTCAGATGTTTCCTTAACATTTGAACACAGACCAGTGTAGTTCAACTGCCAACCCTTTCAGAATCTATAATGCAGTGGCCTCCTTTTGAGATCCTCCATATACCAGTCGGTCACTCCTATAGGCTACCAGTTTATCATTCAAACTGACGTAAATTGATCCTGTCTTGTTCCTTAGTATATGGATGAGGAGGTTGGGCAGCAGCCCTGTCTGGATTCAATCCCTTGGTCTGTTTATTATTAATCACAGAGAAAGCTCTACAATTAGGGGATGTCTTTGTTTTGCAGCCAAATAGTGAAGACTCTGGTTTTCCCTTTGAGAAGATGCAGCTGGTTGGGAACTGGGGTTCATTTCATTTCCATACCTGGATAATCCGTTATGGACGAGTGCAGGTACTTCAGACATATTCTTAACATTTATGAACACACCTGTGTGTTTTAACTCCCATTTGTCTCTGGGGTTTCTTTTGTATGTCTGGTCCTAATTGAAACCTAGAGGAAAGTTGTTGTACGAACATCATGTGGGCTCTATATCACGGCCAGTGATGATAGTCCAAACTGAAATCACCTACCAAATTATATAGAAATCTACAGGTAAAAAATATAAAGAGAGATGTGCAGACTGAAGCTGTTTTTCCTTATAGCAAAACGAAGAGGACATGCATCACCTGTGCATTGTGAGGGGAGTGGAGAAACAGCTGTGGTGGAGCAGAGTCATTCAGGAAAAAATCCTGGACCCATGGGTGAGAGATTCTCAACTGATCTTTCATCTCAAATGCACCTGATTTGTGTCAAATGATGCACAAAATATAGGGCTACTTATATTTCCTGAATTAAATGTAATTTTTCCAATGTGCCTCTTTGAAAGGGTAATGTCCAGGTGGTCCTCACCAACAACGAGGTGACTGGTATTAAGGTACAGTCAAACACTCATAAAAGAAAATGGAAAGTGGCAAATGTCCATTTACCTATTTAAATAAATGTTGACAAAATGAAATGATACATTTAAATTTCTATCCTCATTTTTAGTACCTTGGTAGAAGGATCCATGGACTCAGGTCTTGCCTCGTCAAGAGGAGGTCAGAGTTCACCTATTATGAGGACGCCCAGGTATGCCTCGTTGTTTCTCTGTGGTAGGATTTATTTCAGTGTTTGGTTGAGGGGTTTTCAACATTGTGGTTGGGCTGACGGTGTTGTTTGTTAAACAGCAGGTGGATATCTCCACCACAGTGGAGGGGTTCCAGGAGAGGGGGGATGACATGATGACGTATCAGTTCTCTACCTTTGACATTATCACCACCCCTCATGAGCCGTCCTCTGGCTCCTCTCAGCAGTTCCCCCAGGATTCTCCACCTCCCCCTTCGCCTCCCCCGTTCCCTTCCCCTCCACCTTACCACTTCACCCAGGACCAGACCCCTGACAGCAGTCCTCAGGTAATACTCTTTCTACAGTCAATAACCCTTTTTATTTGTTTTCCTGACATTTGTACTTGTGTGTACAGGTGTGTGTCTCAGTGTCATTGTGTTCCAAGCACAGTGTTTTGGTTTCAACAGGTTTGTCAAGTTTTTAGGTCAGGATGAAAGTATTGTTATGATGTTTTGTCCTCTTCAGTTGCAGGTGAAATGCAGTTTAGTATTTATTTTATTTACTTATCTAGGAACAAATTCTTAACTGACTTACCTTGGGAGCCCAGAGTTGATGTTAATGTGATGTCTGTTTTAGGAGTTTGTGGAGGAGCAACATAATGTTGCAGATGTGCCCCAGCTGTGGTGAGTTTGCTTTCATGTGTTCATCTATAGTAAAAACATTTGCTTTGAAATAATCTGCACCTATATTGTAGTTAGACAGATGTAGGACCTTAACAACCTTTTACTGCAGTGGGCTAAATCAGGGTCACTGTCAGGATCGTCATAAGAACACTCGGACCAAAGCGCAGCGTGAAATCGGTTCGACATCTTTAATTTGAAGTGAACCGCACAAAAACAATAAAGAATAAACGAAACGTGACGATCTAGTGCTCAAAGGCAACAACACAAAAACAAGATCCCACAAAACACAGAGGGGAAATGGCTGCCTAAATATGATTCCCAATCAGAGACAATGATAAACAGCTGCCTCTGATAGGGAACCATACCAGGCCAACATAGAAAAAAACTACCTAGATTACCCACCCTAGTCACACCCCAACCTAACCAAAAAAGAGAATAAAAAGGCTCTCTATGGTCAGGGTGTGACAGTCACACACCTTGAAACAAAAGTGTACATCTCACACACATGGATATAGTCTTAAAAAAAGAAGACACCATTAGCATTTCAGATATAGAGTTGAAACACTTTATATACACTACCGTTCAAAAGTTTTCAAACACCTACTCATTCAAGGGTTTTCTTTATTTTTACTCTTTTCTGCGTTGTAGAATAATAGCGAAGACATCAAAACTATGAAAGAACACATGGAATCAAAATATATTTTAGGTTTGAGATTCTTCAAATAGTCACCCTTTGCCTTGACAACAGCTTTGCACACTTTTGGCATACTCTTGGCATAGGAAATATTTGTTATCATGTGGATTATAATTTACATTTTTGTAGTGGTTAATAGATTTTTCGTGAGGGCAAATCAAGTCTGTAATTACAAACTTTAAAAGCCTTTTTAAAACTAAATTACACTACAAGTGTCTCAGCAACAAACGAGTGATCAAATTAAGATCCTACATTGGTATGGTTTTTCTAAATCCTGCAGTTGTAACATAGGCTAACATAAAAGGATATCTTAATCTCATGGCATTAATGTATGCTTTAGCTTCTTATGTTGCACATTTGCTACTCAACATTTCTATTTACAGGAGTTACTTTGGAAACCAAGGGACAAGCAACTTCTCTCTGAGGTTGGCCGGTATCCGACGTGCTATGGAGGTGAGAAAGTGTGAATTTACCACCTTTTGAATTTCATTTGATGTACATTTCTGTACCATTTCTAAATGTACTGTCTTGTTCTCACAGGCTCTGACATCCTCAGACAGTACCTCCCTTAATTACCTCACCCACGCTGGGAGGATGGTGTTGAGTGGACTGTCCGAGCTCAACCAGCAGGTAACCATTCAAATAATTGTACAACATTCATCAGACCAGATATATAGTTCCCACTGGGCACAGATGTCATTTCAGCGTGTCGTGTTTAGTTACATTTGGTTGAGTTGTCAACAAATTTGAATTCAATGTGAAATCAATACAACAAATGTACCATGTCATTGGACTTAGGCTAAAAGTTTGGTGAAAAAAATACGTTGATGACTTTTTTCAATTCCAAACAGTTTTCCATGTTTATTCAACATCATCACATTACATTTTTTGTTGTTTAAATGACAAGGAAACAATGTTGATTCAACCAGTCTTTGCCCAGTGGCTTACATTTAGGCAATAGTGATTCATAAGGTTTAGTTGAAAAGTTCCAATGTCTTACAAGCCAAACAATCAATCAGAGGCCCTCTGAATTACAGACCTGAATCTTTGAGTTTATTATCCAAGTTCTAAGGAATTTTATGATTGTTTTGTTTTGAGGATGTGAGGCAGTTTCAGCAGGCCTACGACATCCTGGTGAACTTCATTAATGAGCCAGCAAACAGGGAGCAACTAGAGCTGGAGATGGCTCTTGTAGGAGTAGGTTTACATGCAAGCTTGAGTGTTAGCTGCAGTCACCGTCTGTTCATCCAACATCTCCTCAATGAGACTTTATAAAGTGCTTGTCAATGAAAAATATGTAATTATCTTATTTGTTTGACTTCAGATCAACCACATCAATTTCACGGATGTATTTTATGAATTCGTTCTACTGAGCCTTCTTGAAGGAAAAACATCTCTTCCAACATCTGTAAGTGACCCTAATAATGTAAACATCCTGTTGTTTATCTACCCTATCCACACTGTAGCCATACCAGGTCTGTAGACACTCACTCATGTCCCCTGTTCCTACTCCAGAGGCCTGGTAGCTTCTTTTATCTGCTCATAGAAGTGATGATGAGGATTCGCCCTCCTGGAGGAGCCTGGACAGAGTCTGCTGGGAACTTCTACCTCCTCATTAAGGTGCATATTTTTTTTATTTATCCTCTCTCTCTCTCTCTCTCTCTCTCTAACTGTGTGTGATGGTTTGTCATCCTTATCTTTGTAGCTGGTCATTATCTATTTGTTGATGATGTGTCTGTTGTCGTCAGGATCAGATGAAGGCATTGTTGGACTCCATCTTCAACCTCGATGAGTCCGTCTATGAAAGCCCACAAAGGCTCTCGTGGCAGGTGATGGAGAATCTAGAACTGCAGGTTGACTTCCTCCTGTCCAGCCTGGATTAAGGTTCCCAAACTGAGCTGAGGATCCTAAACACAAAATAAAGTATTTTGCATTTAAACATTATCTGTCAATCTCAAACTAATTTTACATCATGTCAAATCAAATCAATGCACATCTTTTTGGTCACAAACACATGGTTAGCAGATGTTAAGGCGAGTGTAGCAAAATGCTTGTGCTTCTAGTTCCAACCGTGTAGTAATATCTAAAAAGTAATCTAACAATTTCAAAACAACTACCTTATACACACACAAGTGTAAAGGAATGAATAAGAATATGTACATGTAATTATATGGATGAGCATTGGCCGTGTGGCATTGGCAAGATGCAGTAGATTGTATAGTACAGTATATACATATGAGATGAGTAATGTAGGCTATGTAAACATTATATAAAGTGGCATTGTTTAAAGTGACCAGTGATACATTTATTACATCCAATTTTTTATTATTTAAGTGGCTAGAGATTTGAGTCAGTATGTTGGTAGCGGCCACTCAATGTTAGTCATGGCTGCTTAACCTCACTAGGGAATGTGGGACGCTAGCTTTCGATGTCCATCATTTATGTCCAAATACCTCCTTTTTGTTCTCCTGTTTAGCCCAGTAATCCAAATTCATGAGGCGCGAGCAGCCGAAAAGTCAAAACGTTCCGTTACAGTCCGTAGGAACATGTCAACGATGTATAGAATCAATCTTTAGGATGTTTTTAACATAAATCTTCAATATTGTTTCAACAGGAGAATTCCTTTGTCTGTAGAAATGCAGTGGAACGCAAGCTAACTCTCACGTGAACGCGCGGGATCAGCTCATGCCAATCTGGCAGATGTCTGTGTAACGGCTTTCTTCCCGGGAAGGAGAGGCGGACCAAAACGCAGCGTGGTTAGGGTTAAACATCTTTAATAAAGACGAATAACGAGAAAACACTACAAATATACAAAACAATAAATGTGAAAACCGAAAACAGTCCTGTGTGTTGAATCAAACACAGACACGGAAATAATCACCCACAAACCCCAACACAAAACAAGCTACCTAAATATGTTTCCCAATCAGAGACAATGACTAACACCTGCCTCTGATTGAGAACCATATCAGGCCAACCACAGAAACAGACAAACTAGACACACAACATAGAATGCCCACCCAGCTCACATCCTGACCAACACTAAAACAAGGAAAACACACAAGAACCATGGTCAGAACGTGACAGTCTGACTCATTCAGCTCCCATTCCCCCTCCTTCACAGTAGAAGCATCAAAGACTGTTGACATCTAGTGCAAGCCTTAGGAAGTGCAATATGACCCCATAGACACTGTATATTCGATAGGCAATGACTTGAAAAACTACAAACCCCAGATTTCCCACTTCCTGGTTGGATTTTTTCTAATTTTTTAACTGCCATTTTTTAACTGCGTTCTGTTATACTCACAGACATCATTCAAACAGTTTTAGAAACTTCAGAATGTTTTCTATCCAAATCTACTAATTATATGCATATTCTGGCTTTTATGGCTGAGTAGCAGGCAGTTTAATTTGGGCATGCTTTTCATACAAAATTCTGAATGCTGCCCCCTACCCTAGAGAAGTTAACAGTCTGATAGCCTTGAGATAGAAGCTGTTTTTCAATCTCTCGGTCCCAGCTTTGATGCACCTGTACTGACCTCGCCTTTTGGATGATAGCGGGGTGAACAGGTAGTGTCTCGGGTGGTTGCTGTCCTTGATGATCTGTTTGGCCTTCTGTGACATTGAGTGGTGTAGGTGTCCTGGAGGGCAGGTAGTTTGCCCCCAGTGATATGTTGTGCTGACCTCACTACCCTCTGGAGAGCATTACGGTTGTGGGAGGAGCAGTTTCCGTACCAAGCGGTGATACGTAAAAGTTTGTTTGTGCTTTCGTTGACAAGCCGAATTTCTTCAGCCTCCAGAGGTTGAAGAGGCGCTGTTGCACCTTCTTCACCACACTGTCTGTGTGGAAGGACCATTTCAGTTTGTCCGTGATGTATACGCCGAGGAACTTCTAACTTTCTCCACTACTGTCCCGTCGATGTGGATAGGAGGGTGCTCACTCTGCTGTTTCCTGAAGTCCACGATCGTCTCCTTTGTTTTGTTGACGTTGAGTGTGAGGTTATTTTCCTGACACCACACTCCGAGGGCCCTCACCTCCTCCCTGTAGGCCATCTCGTCATTGTTGGTAATCAAGCCTGCCACTGTAGTGTCGTCTGCAAACTTGATGATTGAGTTGGAGGCGTGCATGGCCACGCACTCATTTGTCAGCTCAAGCCATCTCCAGTGACCATACGCCCAGATTAGCTGCAGGGAACTGGAGACCATAAAAGCACAGACACTAACAGGACATAAATATCCTCCTATTTGTTAAGTATTAATTGATAACTATTAATATCAAACACATCAGGTAAATGTGTAATTTATCTATCACAGAAGTCAGATAATAAGTTCCATGTGTGCAATAATGGTGTTTAACATGATTTTTCAATGACTACCTCATCTCTGTACCCTACACATAAAATTATCAAATCAAATTTTATTTGTCACATGCGCCGAATACAACAGATGTAGTAGACCTTATAGTGAAATGCTTACTTAAAAGCTCTTAGCCAACAATGCAGTTCAAGATAAAGTTGATCAAATATTTACTAAATAAACAAACTAAAATCAAATCAATCAAAAAGTAACACAAGAAATGTACATAACAATAACGAGGTTATATACAGGGGATACCAGCACTGAGTCAATGTGCGGGATAGTCAAGGTCATTTTTAAAGTGACTATGCATAGATTGTAAACAGCGAGTGGGGGGGGGGGGGGGGGGGGTCTGGGTGGTCATTTGATTAGTTGTTGAGCAGTCTTATGGCTTGGGGGTAGAAGCTGTTAGGAAGCCTTTTGGTCCTAGACTTGCCTCTCCGTCACTACTTGCCATGCGGTACCAGAGAGAACAGTCTATGACTGGGCCTTTCTGTGACACCGCCTAGTTTATAGGTCCTGGATGTCAGGAAGCTTGGCCCCAGTGATTTACTGGGCCATACACACTACCCTCTGTAGCGACTTACGGTCAGATACAGAGCAATTGCCATACCAGGCGGTGATGCAACCGGTCAGGATGCTCTCGATGGCGCAGCTCTAGAACTTCTTGAGGATCTGGGGACCCATGTCAAATATTTTCAGTCTCTTGAGGGGGAAAACGTGTTGTCGTGCCCTCTTCACATCTGTCTTGGTGTGTTTGGATCATAATAGTTTGTTGGTGATGTGGACACCAAGGAACTTGAAACTCTTATCCCGCTCTACTTCAGTCCCGTCGATGTTAATAGGGGGCCTGTTCGGCCCGCCATTTCCTGTAGTCTACGATCAGCTCCGTTGTCTTACTCACATTGAGAGAGAGGTTGTTTTCCTGGTACCACACTGCCAGGTCTCTGACCTCTGACCTCTTCCCAATTATCTGTAAGGTCCCCCAATCGAGCAGTGAACTTCAAACACAGATTAAACCACAAAGACCAGGGAGGTTTTCCAATGCCTCACAAAGAAGGGCAACTATTGGGTAATGGGTAAAAAAAAGCAGACATTGAATATCCCTTTGAGCATTGTGAAGTTATTAGTTACACTTTGGCTGGTGTACCAATACACCCAGTGACTACAAATGAATCGTGAATAATAATGAGTGAGAAAGTTACAGACACACAAATGTCATAAGCGCAAGACATGCTAACCTCCCACCATTACAATAACAGGGGAGGTTAGCATTTCTGGGGTGTATGATATTTATACCTCTGTAACTTTATCACTCATCATTATTCACGATTCATTCAGGATTATCCCAAATCATGGTAGCATCCACATTAATGTAAAAGTGTTTAGAAACATATTATATTCTTATCTACAATAAAAGTCACTCCAAAATGACACAATACATTATTTGCCATTAATTTCTGTTGGGCACAAAATAATCTGAAACACAACCAAAAAAAAGTCATTAATGTGCTGTCAATATGGGACCAAGTACCTTTTACTACTTTAATACACATATAAGTGAATTGTCCCAATACTTTTGGTCCCCTAAAATGGGGGTACAGCATACAACAAGGGCTGTAATTTATAAAGGGTTAACCCGATATGGATGGAAATACCCTCAAATTAAAGCTGACAGTCCGTCCTTTAACCCCATAGTCTATGTATCATTTAAATCCAAAGTCCTGGAGTACAGAGCCAAAACAACAACACATTTGTGGCTGTCCCAATACTATTGTATCTCACTGTATGTGCATGCAATTTATCTTTATGAATAAAATACACTAGTTATCTTCAATGGGTTTGGCCATTGATCTTTTGGCTAAAAGATAAGTCATCATTATCTCTGAGTGCTCTTTCACGTTGCTGTTACAAATATTTCAAATGTCTGAAGTAAAATATAAAGTGTTTTTCTTGGAAATATAAAAACAACCACATCAGCGAATTCAAGGTGCTATTAGAAGCAACATTGAGTCACATTAAATCTCTCACGTAGTCTCCTTTTTTACGATTCGAACATGTTCAAATCAATTTAAAATTCATGTGCAGACAAAAGGGGAATGAGCAATGCACAAGAGGAATGCAATTTTTTTCTCCTCTTTGTTATCAAATTATGCTTTTTTCTGTGCTGAAGCCCCTTTGCAGAACATTTACATGCAGCCTAAGAGCCATAGAGGGAATTAAGCATTTATCTCCTTCACGGGGGATTAGTTTAATTAAGATTTTGAAGTGAGGGTGAAATAGGGAAAACAGTAATGTGGAGTTCTGTAGAGTTATGGAGGAGCTCTGCAAACCAACATTCAATGGAGGTCCTGAAGAAAGCATCCTTTCTTGATAATGTGGTCCGTGACATGGTCACATTAGCCATCACTTGCAACTTACAGCTTCTCTCATATACAAGTTGAAGTCGGAAGTTTACATACACCTTAGCCAAATACATTAAACTCAGTTTTTCCACAATTTCTGACATTTAATCCTAGTACAAATTCCCTGTCTTAGGTCAGATAGGATCACCACTTTTTTTTAAGAATGTGAAATGGCAGAATAATAGTATAGAGAATGATATACTTCAGCTTGTATTTCTTTCATCACATTCCCAGTGTGTCAGAAGTTTACATACACTCAATTAGTATTTGGTAGCATTGCCTTTAAATGGTTTAACTTGGGTCAAACGTTTCAGGGAGCCTTCCACAAGCTTCCCACAATAAGTTGGGTGAATATTGGCCCATTCCTCCTGACAGAGCTGGTGTAACTGAGTCAGGTTGTAGGCCTCCTTGCTCACACACGCTTTTTCAGTTCTGCCCACAAATGTTCTAAAGGATTGAGGTCAGGGCTTTGTGATGGCCACTCCAATAGCTTGACTTTGTTGTCCTTAAGCCATTTTGCCACAACTTTGGCAGTATGCTATGGGTCATTGTCCATTTGGAAGACCCATTTGCGACCAAGCTTTAACTTCCTGACTGATGTCTTGAGATTGCTTCAAAATATCCACACAATTTTCCAGCCTCATGGAGCCATCTATTTCGGGAAGTGCACCAGTCCCTCCTGCAGCAAAGCACCCCCACAACATGATGCTGCCACATCTGTGTCACGCCCTGACCTTAGTTATCTTTGTTTTCTTTATTCTTTTGGGTAGGTCAGGGTGTGACTAGGGTGGGTATGTTAGTTTTTGAAATGTCTAGGGTTTTTTGTAAGTCTAGGTATTTGTATGTCTGTGGTGGCCTGAATTGGTTCCCAATCAGAGGCAGCTGTTTATCATTGTCTCTGATTGGGGACCATATTTAGGTAGCCATTTTGTCTAGGGTATTTGTGGGTTCTTATTCTATGTTTAGTTGCCTGTCTGCACTATCCGTATTAGCTTCACGTTTCGTTTTGTTAATTTGTTCAGTGTTCTTTCTTCATTAAAAGAAGAATGTATGCATATCACGCTGCACCTTGGTCTCCTCATTACAAGAACTTGACAGAAGAACCCACCATAAAAGGACCAAGCAGCGTGAAAAGGAGGAGCAGCGTTTGATGGAGCAGACAGCATGAAAATGGGACGAAATACTGGACGGTAAAGGATCCTGGACGTGGGAGGAAATATTGGCAGGAGAGAATCGTCTACCATGGAGGCAGGTGGGGATAAAACGGGATGAACGGCGATGATATGAGGGGACACGTTTAGCACGGAAGCCCGAGAGACAGCCTCAATAATTATTTTGGGGGGCACACGAGGCGATTGGCTGAGTCAGTTTGGAGACCTGAGCCAACTCCTCGTGCTTACCGTGGGGAGCATGTGACTTGTCAGGCACCGTGTTATGCAGAAATGCACATGGTGTCTCCAGTTTGCATTCATAGCCCGGTGCGATCTATTCCAGCTCCTCGCATTTGCCGGGCTAGAATGGGAATCCATCCAGGACGTATTGAGCCAGCTCTACGTCCCAGATCTCCAATGCGTCCCAGTGTATCCTGTGCCTCCTTCCTGCACTCGCCCTGAGGTGCATGACCCCAGCCCGGTACCACCAGTGCTGGCACCACGCACCAGGCCTCCAGTGCGCCTCCAGAGTCCAGTACGTCCTGTGCCTGCTCCTCGCACTCGCCATGAGGTGCCTGTCTCCAGCCCGGTACCATCAGTACCTGCACCACGCACCAGGTGTCCAGTGCGACTCGGCAGTCCTGAGCTTCCGGCGACAGTACCCAGTCCAGAGCTTCCGGCGACAGTACCCAGTCCAGAGCTTCCGGCGACAGTACCCAGTCCAGAGCTTCCGGCGACAGTACCAAGTCCAGAGCATCCGGTGACGTTTCACAGTCCGGAACCTCCAACGACGGGCCACAGTCCAGAACCTCCAGCGACGGGCCACAGTCCGGAACCTCCAGCAACGATCCCCAGTCCGGAGCCTCCAGCGACGATCCCCAGTCCGGGGTCTCCAGCGATAGTCCCCAGCCTGGGGTCTCCAGCAACGGCCCCAGCCTCAGCTCTACAAAGGCGGAGGGACCAGTGTAAATAGGGGGGGGGGTGGCATCCAAAACCAGAGCCGCCACCAAGGGTAGATGCCCACCCAGTCCCTTCCCTATAGTCTCAGGTTTGCGGCCGGGAGTCCGCACCTCTGGGGGGAGATGGGGGGGGGGGGGGGGGGGTACTGTCACGCCCCGACCTTAGTTATCTTTGTTTTCTATATTATTTTGGTTAGGTCAGTGAGTGACTAGGGTGGGTATGTTCGTTTTTGTATTGTCTAGGGTTTTTTGTCTATCTAGAGTTTTTGTAAGTCTAGGTATTTGTATGTCTATGGTGGCCTGCATTGGTTCCCAATCAGAGGGACCATATTTAGGTAGCCATTTTGTCTAGGCTATTTGTGGGTTCTTATTCTACGTTTAGTTGCCTGTCTGCACTATCCGTATTAGCTTCACAGTTCGTTTTGTTAGTTTGTTCAGTGTTCTTTCTTCATTGAAAGAAGAATGTATACCTTGGTCTCCTCATTACAATGAACATGACACCCCGTGCTTCACGGTTGGGATGGTATTCTTCGGCTTGCAAGCCTCCCCTTTTTTCCTCCAAACATAACGATGATCATTATGGCCAAACAGTTCTATTTTTGCTTCATCAGACCAGAGGTCATTTCTCCAGAAAGTACAGTCTTTGTCCCCACGTGCAGTTGCAAAACGTAGTCTGGCTTTTATGGCGGTTTTGGAGCAGTGGCTTCTCCCTTGCCGAGCGGCCTTTCAGGTTATTGTCGATATAGGACTCGTTTTTACTGTGGTTATAGATACTTTTGTACCGGTTTCCTCCAGCATCTTCACACAGTTGTTTGCTGTTGTTCTGGGATTGATTTGCACTTTTCGCACCAAAGTATATTCATCTCTAGGAGACAGAGTGGTATGACGGCTGCGTGGTCCCATGGTGTTCATACTTGCATACTATTGTGTGTACAGATGAACGTGGTACCTTTGGAAATTGCTCCCAAGGATGAACCAGACTTGTGGAGGTCTACAATAGTTTTTCTGAGGACTTGGCTGATTTTTTAAAAATAATGTCAAGCAAAGAGGCACTGCGTTTGAAGATAGGTCTTAAAATACATCCACAGGTACACCTCCAATTGACTCAAATTATGTCAATTAGCCTATCAGAAGCTTCTAAAGCCATGGCATATTCTGGAATTTTCCAAGCTGTTTAAAGGCACAGTCAACTTAGTGTATGTCAACTTCTGACCCACTGGAATATTGATACAGTAAACTATTTTTGGAAAAATGACTTGTGTCATGCACAAAGTAGATGTCCTAACCGACTTGCCAAAACTATAGTTTAATAGCAAGAAATTTGAGTTTTAAAGACTCCAACCTAAGTGTATGTAAACTTCCGACATCAACTACATATGTATACATACACACAAACGCATATATATATATTTCATATATATTTTCCTTTATTAATTTCTAACCCTACCACCCCTCCCCTAATTGGAGTAAACCTGCGAACAATAACACTTAGGCCTCCACTTCCAGATTATACGTAATATATACTACTTTACAATAGTTATATTTTGTTTGATTTTAGTCCTGTCCTTCCTCTACCCTCAACCTCTCTCATCTATTTCTGATGTCCATCCAGTTTGATTTCTATTTGCCATATATTTTTAACCGTGCTGTTTCACAGATGAACCAATTTAGGAGATAAGGTCAGAACCAGAAAAAGCTTTGCTATTGACTACAAAGATTCTATTTACTAATTTATGAGTGTGTTAAGATCGCACAATGGGGTTGTGGGGATATCAGTGCAAGAGTATGTGTAAACAATATTTTATAATCAAGTTTGTAGTATTTCAGCAGTAGTACTTAGTGGATGTTGTGCAATGGTAGTAGAATGGGGCAATAATTGGCCATGAACCATAATACTTTCCACAGGAGAAATAGAATCATAAAGCAAGTAAACTCTAATGGTGTTCCCTACCCCTTTACAAGCTATATGTCTCCTATAACGGTCTTATATATACACCATTTAAAAGTGAATATCTAAAATTAAAGGACTTACAGGCCAAAATATAGTCTATATCTATCAGTCTTGATGATTTATTATGAGTCATCTGTTTTGTTCAACTTCAGACCACAACGTTTTATACACAGAAGGAAACAGCTGTCAGAAAGACAGCTCTCTCAGGCAGGAAAGGAGGCGAGCATGTATCACCTGCTTGCATTGTGAGACTAGATATGCAGACATTGTTCTTGACATTGATGAACTTGTCAATCCAGTTACAGTATATGCCATTAATGTAACAGGTTATCCTATTAGTAGACATAGCTGTGAAAAATAAATCAATGCTGTCCTCTAATGGGCTAGAGGTCTTATTGCACCTGCAGAATGGTTGCTTCTTTCAAATCTGATGAATATACAATCAGTATATTAATACAGACAACTGTATTAATATTATAGAAGGCTACAATAAAAGTCCTAAAATAATCTACTTCTTGTGTGGTGGGACCCCTACTCATCTTGTACCAGGTAGGACAGAATTATTCTTCCAACACCCATTAGATATAATGATAACTTAATTCCTCTTGTTTGAATCAGAGCAGAGGCTTGTATCAAAACTCAGATGACCAATGATGATTTGAACCCCATATTTATTCAAAATCTGCATAAGGGAGAGTGGGGTAATTTGAGCCAAAGGGGTAAATTGAGCCACCTTCATTTCGAGGAAACCATACACAAAATGAATCATTTCAGATCTGGGCTCGATCCCGGGCTGTGTCACAGACGGCCTTGACCGGGAGGTCCATGAGGTGGCGCACAATTGGCCCGGCGTCGTCTGGGTTAGGGGAGAGTTTGGCCGACTCCTAGTCGCTAGAGCGGGGCGCATGCACAGGCGCATGCATGCAGGCTTCAGTCGCCAGCTGTATGGTGTTTCCTCCAAAACATAAGTGCTGCTGGCTTCCGGTTATGCGAGCAGTGCGTCAAGAAGCTAGGCGGGTTCGTGTTTCAGAGGATGCATGGCTCTCGACCTTCACCTCTCCCGAGTCCGTATGGGAGGAGCAATGATGGGACAAAGACTGGATATTGGATATCATGAAATTGGGGAGTAAAAGGGGTAAAAATAATAATAATAATAGATGTGTTTGTTAGGTGTTAAACCTGTGTTAGAAGATGCATAAAATTATTAAAATACAAAAATAATTGTGATTGTGACTGGGTTTGTTAGGTTCTCAATCTCAGAGTAAATAACTCAACGGACACTAGAAAAGCTTAACCAAGTTTAATTCTTCACAAAGGGTCAATACAGCTGCATTCAGACAACGACATTTCAAACAAGCACTGATACTTAACCCTTTCTCCTAGGATGAGTCTCCTCCTCCACATCTAAACAGCCAATGCATCTCTGTTGCTTGACAGAACCTTAGCGATATCTGTTCTTCCTCACTTCATCTGACCTGACCTCTACCCCATAGTTCTTACTCCTCCCCAACTCAAGGGTGTCATGGTGATTGATACCAGACTGTGTCTTCTCCTCGCAGAGGATCCCTCCAATAAGATCCCTGATGGCTAACAGTAACATATCCTGACATAATGTAAACATTATACATTACCCTCTCTCCGTCAGTGACATTGTTAGGTTCTAAGATCTCCACCCGTCTCCCCTACACATTCCAAAGCCATCTGGCTCCTACAGATAACCATTAACTGCTGATTATAACAATGTTCCAAGTTTAACCCAGAATCTAACAGGTTGAATTGTGTTTGGGAAATAAATGTAGATATGGTTTTTAAAAAGTAGTAGTAAAACAGTATTTAATTCAGTACAGAAATGTGTAGGCTGCTTAACCCCATGTCAGCTGTAAGCTTAACCCCATGTCAGGTGTAACTTTTTGAGATTACATGAATAATGAATTATGATTTACTACTCACCAATGTCCAGTCTCTTGACAACGAGGTAGACGAAATTTGAGCAAGGGTTGCCTTCCAGAGAGACATCAGAGATTGTAAAATTCTCTGTTTCATGGAAACATGGCTCACTCGGGGTAGTAATCAGAGTCGGTACAGTCACCTGGTGTTTTCAAACATTGCGCCGACAGAAACAAACATCTCTCTGGTAAGAAGAAGGGCGGGGGTGTATGCCTTATGATTAACGAGTTGTGGTGTGTTCATAAAAACATACAAGAACTCAAGTCCTTTTGTTCAGCTGACCTAGAATTCCTTACAATCAAATGCTGATCGCATTATCAACCAAGAGAATTCTCTTCGATAATAATCACAACAGTGTATATCCCCCCCATGCAGACACCTCGATGGCCCTGAAAGAACTTCATTGGAATCTATATACACTGGAAACCACATATCCTGAGGCTGTATTTATTGCAGCTGGGGATTTTAACAAAGCTAATCTGAAAACAATGCTCCCTAAATTTTATCAGCATATCGAATGCGTGACCCGTGCTGGCAGCATTCTGGATCATTGCTACTCTAAATTCCACAACGCATACAAAGCCCTCCCTCACCCTCCTTTCGGCAAATCTGACCACGACTCCATTTTGTTGCTCCCAGCCTATAGACAGAACCTAAAACAGGAAACGCCTGTGCTCAGGTCTGTTCAACGCTGGTCCGACCAATCTGATTCCACGCTTCAAGATTGCTTCAATCACGTGGACTGGGATATGTTCCGGATAGCCTCAGTCAACAGCTTTGATGTATACACTGATTCGGTGAGCGAGTTTAATAGCAAGTGCATCAGTGATGTTGTACCCACGGTGAATATTAAAACCTTCCCAAACCAGAAACCGTGGATTGATGGCAGCTTTCACGCAAAACTGAATGCGCGAACCACTGCATTTAATCATGGCAAGGCGACCAGAAAAATGACCGAATATAAAGAGTGTAGCTATTCCCTCCGCAAGGAAATCAAACAAGCTAAGCTTCAGTAGAGACAATGTAGAGTTGCAATTCAACGGCTCAGACACGAGTTGTATGTGGCAGGGTCTACAGTCAATCACGGATTACAAAAAGAAAACCAGCCCCGTCGCGGACACCGATGTATTGCTACAGACAAACTAAAAAACGTCTTTGCTCGCTTTGAGGACAATACAAAGCCAAAACCTGTGTGCTCTGCTTCACCGCAGACTATGTGAGTAAAACATTTAAATGTGTTAACCCTCGCTAGGCTGCCTGCCCAGACAGCATCCCTAGCTGCATCCTCAGAGCATACGCAGACCAGCTGGCTGGTGTGTTTAGGGACATATTCAATCAATCCCTATCCCAGTCTGCTGTTCCCACATGCTTCACGAGGGCCACCATTTTTCCTCTTCCCAAGAAAGCTAAGGTAACTGAGCTAAACGACTATCCCCCAGTAGCACTCACTCCCGTCATCATGAAGTGCTTCGAGAGACTAGTCAATGATCATATCACCTCCACCCTACCTGACACCCGAGACCCACTCCAATTTGATTACCGCCCCAATAGGTCCACAGACGCAATCACAATCACACTGCACACTGCCCTAACTCATCTGGACAAGAGGAATACCTATGTAAGAACGCTGTTATTCAATGACAGCTCAGCATTTAACATCATGGTACCCTCCAAACTCGTCATCAAGCTCGAGACCCCGCCCTGTGCAACTGGGTCCTGGACTTTCTGACGGGCCTCCCCCAGGTGGTGTCGGTAGGATACAACATCTCCACTCCGCTGATCCTCAACACTGGGGCCCCAAAAGGGTGCGTTCTCAGACCTCTCCTGTACTCCCTGTTCACCCATGACTGTGTGGCCATGCACGCCTCCAACTCAATCATCAAGTTTGCAGATGACACTACAGTGGTCGGCTTGATTACCAACAACTACGAGATGGCCTAAAGGGAGGAGGTGAGGGCCCTCGAAGAGTGGTGTCAGGGCAATAACCTCACACTCAACGTCAACAAAACAAAGGAGATGATCGTGGACTTCAGGAAACAGCAGAGGGAGCACCCCCCTATCCACATCGACAGGACAGAAGTGGAGAATGTGGAATGTTTTATGTTCCTTGGGGTACACATTACTGACCAACTGAAATGGTCCACCCACATAGGCAGCGTGGTGAAGAAGGCGCAACAGCGCCTCTTCAACCTCAGGAGGCTGAAGAAATTTGTCTTGTCACCAAAAACACTCACAAACTTTTACAGACGCACAATCGAGAGCATCCTGTCGGGCTTTTTTACTGCCTGGTCCGGTAACTGCTCCGCATGCAACCATCTGCACAACGCATCACCGGGGGAAAACTACCTGCCCTCAAATCAAATTAAATCAAATGTATTTATATAGCCCTTAGAGAGAATTAGAGAACGCACACTTAGATTCACACAGGACACCGAATAGGACAGGAGAGGTAATCCAGATATAACAAACTGACCCTAGCCCCCCGACACAAACTACTGCAGCATAAATACTGGAGGCTGAGACAGGAGGGGTCAGGAGACACTGTGGCCCCATCCGAGGACACCCCCGGACAGGGCCAAACAGGAAGGATATAACCCCACCCACTTTGCCAAAGCACAGCCCCCACACCACTAGAGGGATAGCTTCAACCACCAACTTACCATCCTGAGACAAGGCTGAGTATAGCCCACAAAGATCTCCGCCATTGCACAACCCAAGGGGGGGCGCCAACCCAGACAGGATGCCCACATCAGTGAATCAACCCACTCAGGTGATGCACCACTTCCAGGGACGGCATGAGAGAGCCCCAGTAAGCCAGTGACTCAGCCCCTGTAATAGGGTTAGAGGCAGAGAATCCCAGTGGAAAGAGGGGAACCGGCCAGGCAGAGAGAGCAAGGGCGGTTCGTTGCTCCAGAGCCTTTCCGTTCACCTTCCCACTCCTGGGCCAGACTACACTCAATCATATGACCCACTGAAGAGATGAGTCTTCAGTAAAGACTTAAAGGTTGAGACCGAGTTTGCGTCTCTGACATGGGTAGGCAGACCGTTCCATAAAAATAGATCTCTATGGGAGAAAGCCCTGCCTCCAGCTGTTTGCTTAGAAATTCTAGGGACAATTAGGAGGCCTGCGTCTTGTGACCGTAGCGTACGTGTAGGTATGTACGGCAGGACCAAATCAGAGAGATAGGTAGGAGCAAGCCCATGTAATGCTTTGTAGGTTAGCAGTAAAACCTTGAAATCAGCCCTTGCTTTGACAGGAAGCCAGTGTAGAGAGGCTAGCACTGGAGTAATATGATCACATTTTTTGGTTCTAGTCAGGATTCTAGCAGCCGTATTTAGCACCAACTGAAGTTTATTTAGTGCTTTATCCGGGTAGGCGGAAAGTAGAGCATTGCAGTAGTCTAACCTAGAAGTGACAAAAGCATGGATACATTTTTCTGCATCATTTTTGGACAGAAAGTTTCTGATTTTTGCAATGTTACGTAGATGGAAAAAAGCTGTCCTTGAAATGGTCTTGATATGTTCTTCAAAAGAGAGATCAGGGTCCAGAGTAATGCCCGAGGTCCTTCACAGTTGTATTTGAGACGACTGTACAACCATTAAGATTAATTGTCAGATTCAACAGAAGATCTCTTTGTTTCTTGGGACCTAGAACAAGCATCTCTGTTTTGTCCGAGTTTAAAAGTAGACAGTTTGCAGCCATCCACTTCCTTATGTCTGAAACACATGCTTCTAGCAAGGGCAATTTTGGGGCTTCACCATGTTTCATTGAAATGTACAGCTGTGTGTCATCCGCATAGCAGTGAAAGTTAACATTATGTTTTTGAATTACATCCCCAAGAGGTAAAATATATAGTGAAAACAATAGTGGTCCCAAAGCGGAACCTTGAGGAACACCGAAATGTACAGTTGATTTGTCAGAGGACAAACCATTCACAGAGACAAACTGATATCTTTCCGACAGATAAGATCTAAACCAGGCCAGAACTTGTCCGTGTAGACCAATTTGGGTTTCCAAGGCTGCAGGCCCAGACGGCATCCCCAGCCGCATCCTCAGAGCATGTGCAGACCAGCTGGCTGGTGTGTTTACGGACATATTCAATCAATCCCTATCCCAGTCTGCTGTTCCCACATGCTTCAAGAGGGCCACCACTGTCCCTGTTCCCAAGAAAGCTAAGGTAACTGAGCTAAACGACCATCGTTAGTGATGACCATCACTTCCGTCATCATGAAGTGCTTCGAGAGACTAGTCAAGGATCATATCAACCCCCACCTACCTGATGCCTTAGACCCACTCCAATTTGCTTACAGCCCCAATAGGTCCACAGAAGACGCAATCGCAATCACTCTGCCCTAACCCATCTGGACAAGGAATACCTATGTAAGAATGCAGTTCATCGATTACAGCTCAGCATTTACACCATAGTACCCTCCTAACTCGTCATTAAGCTTTAGACCCTGGGTCTCGACCCCGCCCTGTGCAACTGGGTCCTGGACTTTCTGACAGGCCACCCCCAGGTGGTGAGGGTAGGAAGCAACATATTCACCCCGCTAATCATCACCACTGCCACAAGGGTGCGTTCTCAGCCCTCTCCTGTACTCCCTGTTCACCCATGACTGCGTGGCCATGCACGCCTCCAACTCAATCATCAAGTTTGCAGACGACACTACAGTGGTAGGCTTGATTACCAACAACGTCGAGACGGCCTACAGGGAGGAGGTGAGGGCCTTCGGAGAGTGGTGTCAGGAAAATAACCTCACACTCAACATCAACAAAACAACGGAGATGATCGTGGCATTCAGGAAATAGCAGATGGAGCACCCCCCTATCCACATCGATGGGACACTAGTGGAGATGGTGGAAAGTTCTATGTTCCTCCGCGTACACATCACGGACAAACTGAAATGGTCCACACAGACAGTGTGGTGTAGAAGGCGCAACAGCGCCTCTTCAACCTCAGGAGCCTGAAGAAATTTGGCATGTCACCAAAAACACTCACAAACTTTTACAGATGCACAATCGAGAGCATCCTATTGGGCTGTATCACCGCCTGGTACGGCAACTGCTCCGCACACAACCGTAATGCTCTCCAGAGGGTAGTGAGGTCTGCACAACACATCACCGGGGGCAAATTACCTGCCCTCCAGGACACCTACACCACCCGATGTCACAGGAAGGCCATAAAGATCATCAAGGACAACAACCACCCGAGCCACTGCCTGTTCACCCCGCTATCATCCAGAAGGCGAGGTCAGTACAGGTGCCTCAAAGCAGGGACCGAGAGACTGAAAAACAGCTTCTATCTCAAGGCCATCAGACTGTTAAACAGCCACCACTAACATTGAGTGGATGCTGCCAACACACTGACTCAACTCCAGCCACTTTAATAATGGAAATGGATGGAAATTGATGTAAAAATATATCACTAGCCACATTAAACAATGCTACTTAATATAATGTTTACATACCCTACATTACACATCTCATATGTATATGTATATACTGTACTCTATATCATCGACTGCATCTTTATGTAATACATGTATCACTAGCCACTTTAAACTATGCCAATTTGTTTACATACCCTACATTACTCATCTCATACGTATATACTGTACTCGATGCCATCTACTGCATCTTGCCTATGCCGTTCTGTACCATCACTCATTCATATATCTTTATGTACATATTCTTTATCCCATTACACTTGTAAAGATAGTCGTTTTGGAATTGTTAGGTTAGACTTCTCATTGGTTATTACTGCATTGTCGGAACTAGAAGCACAAGCATTTCGCTACACTCGCATTAACATCTGCTAACCATGTGTATGTGACCCAAAAAAAAGATTTGATTTGATTTGATTTGAATAGACCCTGATAAAATAAGTCATGTGGATCTCAGGTGTGAGGCTTTATCTAGTTCAGACACATCCCCAAAGCCAACACCTCATTTGGCTGCCTTTCCTTCCAGTTCTCTGCTGCCAGTGACTGGAACCAATTGCAAAAATGGCTGAATCTGGAGACTTTTATTTCCCTCACCAACTTTAAACATCAGCTATCTGAGCAGCTAACCAATCGCTGCAGCTGTACATAGTCCATCTGTAAATAGCCCACCCAATCAACCTACCTCATCCCCATACTGTTTTTATTTACTTTTCTGCTCTTTTGCACACCAGTATCTCTACTTGCACATCATCATCTGCTCATTTATCACTCCAGTGGTAATCTACTCAAGTGTAATTCTTCACTACTATGGCCTATTTATTGCCTACCTCCTCATGCCTTTTGCACACACTGTATATAGACTTTATTTTTACTGTGTCATTGACTTGTTTATTGTGTTATTGGCTTGTTTTTTATTTATTCCATCTGTAACTATGTGTTGTTGTCTGTGTCACACTGCTTAGCTTTATCTTGGCCAAGTCGCAGCTGTAAATGAGAACTTGTTCTTGACTAGCCTACCTGGTTAAATAAAGGTGAAATAAAAAATAAAAATAAACACCACACAGTATAAAAGCAGCTCAGTAAGATGAGTCTTTTACCTCATGATTAACATTTTGATCACTAATTTGCCAATAGATTTGCACAGTTAAAATGTTGAAGTGCATTTGCACAGCTCTCTCATGTGTTATTCCTTGAAAGACATGAAACCTGACCTGCATCACAAGTCTGGCTGTTTTGTTTCAAAATGTGTGGCACCTTTTTATGGAAGAGTCTTACTTCCTGTGTGAAACAGCCATAAGTAGGAGACATTAAAATGAAATAGAAGAAGTTGGCTACCAGTGCCCTGTATGCTGTAACTGTCTTTCTATGGCTCAAAATGGCTTGGCCTCAAACATTCAAATGACACACTCCTTCAAACAGTGAAGGTCAAATTTCCAGGTGGGTCAATGTAAGTTAAAGCTGACAGAGCTAATAGTTGGCTGTCCGAGAAGCTCAAACACGAAGGCTGACAATTTCAATTTGCAACGTGACCTTCTGTGTTGGCATCCATTCCGGAGAAACGTGTTTCCAAGTGTTCAAAGTAGAAATCAAATCTTAAACAAAATATATTGGACAATTAAATGTGAAGTAATGCCAAAAACAACAAGCAGTCAATTATTCGTGGACTGTGCTAGACATGGACATGGGAGATGTTTGGCTGCTTGGATTGGCTGATGCTGAATGATTTTCAACATCAAGTGACTGGTTTAGGCATAGGGGTAGACCACACTTCAAGTCTCAAGAAGGCCGTAGCAATGCTAACTTATTCTTTCACTATGCATACTGTATCTATTACCTTGGGTGAGATCATGCCTATGGACACCCAGTTGCATTGTCAATGTTTGGATGAACTTCAAATGAGTAAACTTGGCTTTTACACAATGACTCAGCCTCTAAATGTAGTTTTTGCACCTCATTTTTTTATTGGACAGTTCCACAAGTCCATATTTTGGGGTCAACCGCTTTGAACTATCTCTTCTTCATATTCAGACCTACAAAGGCTGATTACCTGTGAAATCTGCCACAATCCCCCTCCCCTCTACACATGATGTTTTGATACAGATTTAGGATCTTAATTTGAATTTGAATTATGTTTTAGTCCCACACGTGGAAGTTGAATGCTTTGACACATTGAATGTGAAAGTGAGAGTGGTTCAGTGAGTGGGCTCGACCTTGAACAGGGAGATGATGAATGCAGGAAAGAACGTTCCTTTTCAGAACCATGGAGAGCGCATTATGTATTGTGGCGCAGCCCCTTTTTCTACTTCGAGTTAGAGCCATATGTATTTGCTAAACTGCTCTACTCCCACTGCTCCCTAAACCATGGTTCACAATTTTATAAACTCCCAAATCATCCTCAAAATGCAATTTAATTTATGTCACTGTTGAGTGTTTTTTAATCAGTTTGGTAAACATGTTCCTCCGATTGTGACATTGCCAAACCATTCCGAATGGAATAATTTGACGTATTAATGGTTCCCTATAAAACCCTTTAATTCTAAGAAAGTGTCATATGGTCTTGAACTCGGTCAAAACACTGCAGTATGAAGGGCGATAATGAGTAGGCCTACGTTCAGTAGCTTTTTGAAAGCGACCACGCTGAGATTGCTCCGCGAGCGGCCGCTTCTGTGTGCAGCTGGCCTGGTGATCGGGACAGGTTCGGCAGTCTACTTTTATAACAAATATTACGGCGTCGGTGAGGATGAACCCGCCACCGTGGAGATCGTGGACCGTGTTATCGCGGTTGAAGAGGGTACATTTACATATTTTACTATGTCTAAATAGCAATACTGACTGTATAAACGTGTAGAAAAAAAGGAGGAAGGGAAGCGCTGCTAAGGTACACAATAGTAGCTTTTGGTAGACAGAAGGTGCTCTTTGGTAAAAGGGGTAAATTGGCCGTCAAAAAGAAAGGAGGACCAAGGCACTCTTCATATAATGAATATAATGCATTTTTTTCTATGGAATGTTCAATGGAAAGTTTTTAAACATTGTTTCCCTTGAACATGCCATACAAATGAAGGCATTTTAATGAATGATATGAAGTTCCGTGGTCCTCCTTACTTTTTGACACGCTGTATATAGTCCGGACTGAAACTATATTCTGGCGTCGTCTAAAATGGCACCCTATTCCCTATTTTTATTTTTTACCAGGGCCCATAGTTATATGGTCAAAAGGCTCTGGTTAATAGTAGTGCTATAAATAGGGAATAGGGTGCCATTTAGGACTGATTTGATGACATGATGATGGCTAGTAATTCCACTATTAACAACAACAAACGAACATGCTCCTCTGAAACCAAACCTTTTTTTTAGGTTTAATTGAAGATATTGGAACATTATGCAGACACATAAATACAATGTGATATCATACCAATATAAACACAATTCAATTATAAGATCAGCCTAACTACATGGACAAATGTTTGGTGTCTTGTAGTATTTCTTCAACTTAGAGAAAATAATTATTTATTGTTTATTCATAAAGATCATGATCCCACCCTGGACCAGGAGGACCCAGTCCTTGTTCAGGTAAGAATACTGTAGGCCTATCAATAGTCTGGGTACCGGTCGGTTTCTGCTCTCTTGCCAATTCCATAGTGGCAAAATGATATTTGCATGACAATCCCATAAGGAGTTGTCAGAGAGCTGAAACCGCCTGGCACCCAGGCTATAACAATACTGCTTCATTATCAGGACTGGTTCAATAACAATCTGACATTCAAACTGTAATGTTACTGACTTGAAAATGGATCCTGATTTATTCCTTAGTTTGTGGATGAGGAGGTTGGGCAGCGTCCCTGTCTGGCTTTAGTCCCTTGGTCTGGACCTCTGTGGGTTCCCAGCTCTGTAAGTCCACCAGTACTGATACTCTCTTGTCTTCACTCTGGTCTATAGACTGGTTTATGTAACTTAAACACAAACATGACGTTTTCTGAAGAACAATATAGGAATACATTTCTGTAAACATATTCCATGTTTTTTACAACTGCAGCTGACTTATTACCTTACCCTTGCTGGGAGGATGATAGTGAGAGAGCAGGCAGTGTTAAACACACAGGTAACCATGCAGATTATTGGACAAAGATCATATTTTCTAATAGGCATGATTACCTTCAGTATCCACTATGGTCGTGAAATACTTTGTTGTCCTTTCCCTCATTTTCTCACAGATTTTCATGATGGAGCAGCCTATTTTCATCTGTTTCACTCCTGTAGGGAGGTTGGTGTGGGAGGAACTGTCTTCTCAAACTGAACAGGTAGCCATTCATATGCAGGTACCTCAGATGTTTCCTCAACCTTAGAACACAGACCTGTGTAGTTCAACTGCCAAATCTTTTAGCATCTATAATCAGTGGCCACCACTTGCGATCCTCCCTATACGCCTGTCACTCCTTTAGGCTACCAGTCTATCATTAAATTGATCCTGTCTTGTTCCTTAGTATGTGGATGAGGAGGTTCAGCAGCAGCCCGGTCTGACTTTAATCTCTTGGTCTGGACCTCAGTGGGTTTCAAGCGCCGTGAGTCCATCCATGCTGATACTCTCTGGTCTTTAGGGGGGCTTAAACATAAACACAACATTCTCTGAAAAAGAAAAAAATGGAAATGCATTTCTGTAAACATATTCCCTTTTGTTATAGCCTGTCAAACTGCAGCCAACGTATTACCTTACCCATGCTGGGAACACGCTGGTGAGAGAGCTGTCAGTATTAAATACACAGGTAACCATGCCGAAAATTAACCAATGCTCATGTGATCTAATAGGGATAATTACCTTCAGTATCCACTATACTTTGATGTCTTTAAAGCTGTTTCTTATTTTTCACAGATTTTCATGATGGAACAGCCGATTTTCATCTGTTTCACTCCTGTAGGGAGGATGGTATGGGAGGAACTGACTTCTCAAACTGAACAGGTAGCCATTCATGTGCAGATACTTCAGATGTTTCCTTAACATTTTAACACAGACCAGTGTAGTTCAACTGCCAACCCTTTCAGAATCTATAATGCAGTGGCCTCCTTTTGAGATCCTCCATGTACCAGTCGGTCACTCCTATAGGCTACCAGTCTATCATTCAAACTGACTCATAAATTGATCCTGTCTTGTTCCTTAGTATATGGATGAGGAGGTCGGGCAGCGGCCCTGTCTGGCTTTAATTCCTTGGTCTGTTTATCAATAATCACAGAGAAAGCTCTACAATTAGGGGATGTCTTTGTTTTGCAGCCAAATAGTGAAGACTCTGGTTTTCCCTTTGAGAAGATGCAGCTGGTTGGGAACTGGGGTTCATTTAATTTCCATACCTGGATAATCCGTTATGGACGAGTGCAGGTACTTCAGACATATTCTTAACATCTATGAACACACCTGTGTGTTTTAACTCCCATTTGTTTCTGGGGTTTCTTTTGTATGTCTGGTCCTAATTGAAACCTAGAGGAAAGTTGTTGTACGAACATCATGTGGGCTCTATATCACTGCCAGTGGTGATCACCTGCCAAATGATATAGAAATCTAAAATATACAGAGAGGTGTGCAGACTGAAGCCGTTTTTTTTTTCCTTATAGCAAAACGAAGAGGACATGCATCACCTGTGCATTGTGAGGGGAGTGGAGAAACAGCTGTGGTGGAGCAGAGTCATTCAGGAAAAAATCCTGGACCCATGGGTGAGAGATTCTCAACTGATCTTTCATCTCAAATGCACCTGATTTGTGTCAAATGATGCACAAAATATAGGGCTACTTATATTTCCTGAATTAAATGTAATTTTTCCAATGTGCCTCTTTGAAAGGGTAATGTCCAGGTGGTCCTCACCAACAAGGAGGTGACTGGTATTAAGGTACAGTCAAACACTCATAAAAGAAAATGGAAAGTGGCAAATGTCCATTTACCTATTTAAATAAATGTTGACAAAATGAAATGATACATTTAAATTTCTATCCTCATTTTTAGTACCTTGGTAGAAGGATCCATGGACTCAGGTCTTGCCTCGTCAAGAGGAGGTCAGAGTTCACCTATTATGAGGACGCCCAGGTATGCCTCGTTGTTTCTCTGTGGTAGGATTTATTTCAGTGTTTGGTTGAGGGGTTTTCAACATTGTGGTTGGGCTGACGGTGTTGTTTGTTAAACAGCAGGTGGATATCTCCACCACAGTGGAGGGGTTCCAGGAGAGGGGGGATGACATGATGACGTATCAGTTCTCTACCTCTGACATTATCACCACCCCTCATGAGCCGTCCTCTGGCTCCTCTCAGCAGTTCCCCCAGGATTCTCCCCCTACCCCTCCACCTCCCCCTTTCCCTTCCCCTCCACCTTATAACTTCACCCAGGACCAGACCCCTGACAGCAGTCCTCAGGTAAAACTCTTTCTACAGTCAATAACCCTTTTTATTTGTTTCCCTGACATTTGTACTTGTGTGTACAGGTGTGTGTCTCAGTGTCATTGTGTTCCAAGCACAGTGTTTTGGTTTCAACAGGTTTGTCAAGTTTTTAGGTCAGGATGAAAGTATTGTTATGATGTTTTGTCCCCTTCAGTTGCAGGTGAAATGCAGTTTAGTATTTATTTTATTTACTTATCAAGGAACTATTTCTTAACTGACTTACCTTGGGAGCCCAGAGTTGATGTTAATGTGATGTCTGTTTTAGGAGTTTGTGGAGGAGCAACATAATGTTGCAGATGTGCCCCAGCTGTGGTGAGTTTGCTTTCATGTGTTCATCTATAGTAAAAACATTTGCTTTGAAATAATCTGCCCCTATATTGTAGTTATACAGATGTAGGTCCTTAATAACCTTTTACTGCAGTGGGCTAAATCAGGGTCACTGTCAGGATCGTAATAAGAACACTCGGACCAAAGCGCAGCGTGAAATCGGTTCGACGTCTTTTATTTGAAGTGAACCGCAAAAACAATAAAGAATAAACGAAACGTGACAATCTGGAGTGCTCAAAGGCAACAACACAAAAACAAGATCCCACAAAACACAGAGGGGAAATGGCTGCCTAAATATGATTTCCAATCAGATACAACGATAAACAGCAGCCTCAGATAGGGAACCATACCAGGCAAACATAGAAGAAAAACAACAAGATTACCCACCCTAGTCACACCCCAACCTAACCAAATAAATAAATAAAAAGGCTCTCTATGGTCAGGGTGTGACAGTCACACACAGTGTTTCTTAGTAGTCTTAAACAAATCTACCTTGAAACAAAAGTATACATCTCACACACATGGATATAGTCTTAAAAAAAGAAGACACCATTAGCATTTCAGATATAGAGTTGAAACACTTTATATACACTACCGTTCAAAAGTTTTTAAAAAACTACTCATTCAAGGGTTTTCTTTATTTTTAGTCTTTTCTACGTTGTAGAATAATAGTGAAGACAGCAAAACTATGAAAGAACACATGGAATCAAAGTATATTTTATGTTTGAGATTCTTCAAATAGTCACCCTTTGCCTTGAAAACAGCTTTGCACACTTTTGGCATACTCTTGGCATAGGAAATATTTGTTATTATGTGGATTATAATTTACATTTTTGAAGGGGTTGATAGATTTTTCGTTAGGGCAAATCAAGTCTGTAATTACAAACTTTAAAATCCTTTTAAAAACTAAAATACACTACAAGTGTCTCAGCAACAAACGAGTGATCAAATTAAGATCATACATTGGTATGTTTTTTCTGAATCTTGCAGTTGTAACATAGGCTAACATAAAAGGATATCTTAATCTCATGGCATTAATGTATGCTTTAGCTTCTTATGTTGCACATTTGCTACTAAACATTTCTATTTACAGGAGTTACTTTGGACACCAAGGGACAAGCAACTTCTCTCTGAGGCTGGCCGGAATCCGACGTGCTATGGAGGTGAGAAAGTGTGAATTTACCACCTTTTGAATTTCATTTGATGTACATTTCTGTACCATTTCTAAATGTACTGTCTTGTTCTCACAGGCTCTGACATCCTCAGACAGTACCTCCCTTAATTACCTCACCCACGCTGGGAGGATGGTGTTGAGTGGACTGTCCGAGCTCAACCAGCAGGTAACCATTCAAATAATTGTACAACATTCATCAGACCAGATATATAGTTCCCACTGGGCACAGACGTCATTTCAGCGTGTCTTTTTAGTTACATTTGGTTGGGTTGTCAACTAATATGAATTCAATCAAAAAAATGTACCATGTCATTGGACTTGGGTTAAAAGTTTGGTGAAAAAAATATGTTCCAATTCCAATCAGTTTTCCATGTTGATTCAACATCATCACATTACATTTTTGTTGTTGAAATGACAAGGAAACAAATTGATTCAACCAGTCTTTGCCCAGTGGCTTACATTTAGGCAATAGTGATTCATACGGTTTAGTTGAAAAGTTCCAATGTCTTACAAGCCAAACAATCAATCAGAGGCCCTCTGAATTACAGACCTGAATCTTTGAGTTTATTATCCAAGTTCTAAGGAATTTTATGATTGTTTTGTTTTGAGGATGTGAGGCAGTTTCAGCAGGCCTACGACATCCTGGTGAACTTCATTAATGAGCCAGCAAACAGGGAGCAACTAGAGCTGGAGATGGCTCTTGTAGGAGTAGGTTTACATGCAAGCTTGAGTGTTAGCTGCAGTCACCGTCTGTTCATCCAACATCTCCTCAATGAGACTTTATAAAGTGCTTGTCAATGAAAAATATGTAATTATCTTATTTGTTTGACTTCAGATCAACCACATCAATTTCACGGATGTATTTTATGAATTCGTTCTACTGAGCCTTCTTGAAGGGAAAACATCTCTTCCAACATCTGTAAGTGACCCTAATAATGTAAACATCCTGTTGTTTATCTACCCTATCCACACTGTAGCCATACCAGGTCTGTAGACACTCACTCATGTCCCCTGTTCCTACTCCAGAGGCCTGGTAGCTTCTTTTATCTGCTCATAGAAGTGATGATGAGGATTCGCCCTCCTGGAGGAGCCTGGACAGAGTCTGCTGGGAACTTCTACCTCCTCATTAAGGTGCATATTTTTTTAATATATTTTTTTATCCTCTCTCTCTCTCTCTCTCTCTCTCTCTCTCTCTCTCTCTAACTGTGTGTGATGGTTTGTCATCCTTATCTTTGTAGCTGGTCATTATCTATTTGTTGATGATGTGTCTGTTGTCGTCAGGATCAGATGAAGGCATTGTTGGACTCCATCTTCAACCTCGATGAGTCCGTCTATGAAAGCCCACAAAGGCTCTCGTGGCAGGTGATGGAGAATCTAGAACTGCAGGTTGACTTCCTCCTGTCCAGCCTGGATTAAGGGTCCCAAACTGAGCTGAGGATCCCAAACACAAAATAAAGTATTTTGCATTTAAACATTATCTGTCAATCTCAAACTAATTTTACATCATGTCAAATCAAATCAATGCACATTTTTTGGGTCACAAACACATGGTTAGCAGATGTTAAGGCGAGTGTAGCGAAATGCTTGTGCTTCTAGTTCCGACCGTGCAGTAATATCTAAAAAGTAATCTAACAATTTCAAAACAACTACCTTATACACACACAAGTGTAAAGGAATGAATAAGAATATGTACATGTAATTATATGGATGAGCATTGGCCGTGTGGCATTGGCAAGATGCAGTAGATTGTATAGTACAGTATATACATATGAGATGAGTAATGTAGGTTATGTAAACATTATATAAAGTGGCATTGTTTAAAGTGACCAGTGATACATTTATTACATCCATTTTTTTATTATTTAAGTGGCTAGAGATTTGAGTCAGTATGTTGGTAGCGGCCACTCAATGTTAGTCATGGCTGCTTAACCTCACTAGGGAATGTGGGACGCTAGCGTTCGATGTCCATCATTTATGTCCAATACCTCCTTTTTGTTCTCGTGTTTAGCCCAGTAATCCAAATTCATGAGGCGCGAGCAGCCGAAAAGTCCAAACGTTCCGTTACAGTCCGTAGGAACATGTCAACGATGTATAGAATCAATCTTTAGGATGTTTTTAACATAAATCTTCAATAATGTTTCAACCAGAGAATTCCTTTGTCTGTAGAAATGCAGTGGAACGCAAGCTAACTCTCATGTGAACGCGCGGGATCAGATCATGCCACTCTGGCAGATGTCTGTGTAACGGCTTTCTTCCCGGGAAGGAGAGGCGGACCAAAACGCAGCGTGGTTAGGGTTAAACATCTTTAATAAAGACGAATAACGAGAAAACACTACAAATATACAAAACAATAAACGTGAAAACCAAAAACAGTCCTGTGTGTTGAATCAAACACAGACACGGAAATAATCACCCACAAACCCCAACACAAAACAAGCTACCTAAATATGTTTCCCAATCAGAGACAATGACTAACACCTGCCTCTGATTGAGAACCATATCAGGCCAACCACAGAAACAGACAAACTAGACACACAACATAGAATGCCCACCCAGCTCACATCCTGACCAACACTAAAACAAGGAAAACACACAAGAACTATGGTCAGAACGTGACAGTCTGACTCATTCAGCTCCCATTCCCCCTCCTTCACAGTAGAAGCATCAAAGACTGTTGACATCTAGTGGAAGCCTTAGGAAGTGCAATATGACCCCATAGACACTGTATATTCGATAGGCAATGACTTGAAAAACTACAAACCCCAGATTTCCCACTTCCTGGTTGGATTTTTTCTCATTTTTTAACTGCCATTTTTTAACTGCGTTCTGTTATACTCACAGACATCCTTCAAACAGTTTTAGAAACTTCAGAATGTTTTCTATCCAAATCTACTAATTATATGCATATTCTGGCTTTTATGGCTGAGTAGCAGGCAGTTTAATTTGGGCATGCTTTTCATACAAAATTCAGAATGCTGCCCCCTACCCTAGAGAAGTTAACAGTCTGATAGCCTTGAGATAGAAGCTGTTTTTCAATCTCTCGGTCCCAGCTTTGATGCACCTGTACTGACCTCGCCTTTTGGATGATAGCGGGGTGAACAGGTAGTGTCTCGGATGGTTGCTGTCCTTGATGATCTGTTTGGCCTTCTGTGACATCGAGTGGTGTAGGTGTCCTGGAGGGCAGGTAGTTTGCCCCCAGTGATATGTTGTGCTGACCTCACTACCCTCTGGAGAGCATTACGGTAGTGGGAGGAGCAGTTTCCGTACCAAGCGGTGATACAGCCCGACAGGATGCTCTCGATTGCGCATCTGTAAAAGTTTGTTTGTGCTTTCGTTGACAAGCCGAATTTCTTCAGCCTCCAGAGGTTGGAGGCGCTGTTGCACCTTCTTCACCACACTGTCTGTGTGGAAGGACCATTTCAGTTTGTCCGTGATGTATACGCCGAGGAACTTCTAACTTTCTCCACTACTGTCCCGTCGATGTGGATAGGAGGGTGCTCACTCTGCTGTTTCCTGAAGTCTACGATCGTCTCCTTTGTTTTGTTGACGTTGAGTGTGAGGTTATTTTCCTGACACCACACTCCGAGGGCCCTCACCTCCTCCCTGTAGGCCATCTCGTCATTGTTGGTAATCAAGCCTGCCACTGTAGTGTCGTCTGCAAACTCGTCTCCTTTGTTTTGTTGACGTTGAGTGTGAGGTTATTTTCCTGCCACCACACTCCGAGGGCCCTCACCTCCTCCCTGTAGGCCATCTCGTCATTGTTGGTAATCAAGCCTGCCACTGTAGTGTCGTCTGCAAACTTGATGATTGAGTTGGAGGCGTGCATGGCCACGCACTCATTTGTCAGCTCAAGCCATCTCCAGTGACCATACGCCCAGATTAGCTGCAGGGAACTGGAGACCACAAAAGCACAGACACTAACAGGACATAAATATCCTCCTATTTGTTAAGTATTAATTGATAACTATTAATATCAAACACATCAGGTAAATGTGTAATTTATCTATCACAGAAGTCAGATAATAAGTTCCATGTGTGCAATAATGGTGTTTAACATGATTTTTCAATGACTACCTCATCTCTGTACCTGCGCCACATGCACATGCGCCGAATACAACAGATGTAGTAGACCTTATAGTGAAATGCTTACTTAAAAGCTCTTAGCCAACAATGCAGTTCAAGATAAAGTTGATCAAATATTTACTAAATAAACAAACTAAAATCAAATCAATCAAAAAGTAACACAAGAAATGTACATAACAATAACGAGGTTATATACAGGGGATACCAGCACTGAGTCAATGTGCGGGATAGTCAAGGTCATTTTTAAAGTGACTATGCATAGATTGTAAACAGCGAGTGGGGGGGGGGGGGGGGGGGGGGTCTGGGTGGTCATTTGATTAGTTGTTGAGCAGTCTTGTGGCTTGGGGTAGAAGCTGTTAAGAAGCCTTTTGGTCCTAGACTTGCCTCTCCGTCACTACTTGCCATGCGGTACCAGAGAGAACAGTCTATGACTGGGCCTTTCTGTGACACCGCCTAGTTTATAGGTCCTGGATGTCAGGAAGCTTGGCCCCAGTGATTTACTGGGCCATACACATACACACTACCCTCTGTAGCGACTTACGGTCAGATACAGAGCAATTGCCATACCAGGCGGTGATGCAACCGGTCAGGATGCTCTCGATGGCGCAGCTCTAGAACTTCTTGAGGATCTGGGGACCCATGTCAAATATTTTCAGTCTCTTGAGGGGGAAAACGTGTTTTCGTGCCCTCTTCACATCTGTCTTGGTGTGTTTGGATCATGATAGTTTGTTGGTGATGTGGACACCAAGGAACTTGAAACTCTTATCCCGCTCTACTTCAGTCCCGTCGATGTTAATAGGGGGCCTGTTCGGCCCGCCATTTCCTGTAGTCTACGATCAGCTCCGTTGTCTTACTCACATTGAGAGAGAGGTTGTTTTCCTGGTACCACACTGCCAGGTCTCTGACCTCTGACCTCTTCCCAATTATCTGTAAGGTCCCCCAATCGAGCAGTGAACTTCAAACACAGATTAAACCACAAAGACCAGGGAGGTTTTCCAATGCCTCACAAAGAAGGGCACCTATTGGGTAATGGGTAAAAAAAAGCAGACATTGAATATCCCTTTGAGCATTGTGAAGTTATTAGTTACACTTTGGCTGGTGTACCAATACACCCAGTGACTACAAATTAATCATGAATAATAATGAGTGAGAAAGTTACAGACACACAAATGTCATAAGCGCAAGACATGCTAACCTCCCACCATTACAATAACAGGGGAGGTTAGCATTTCTGGGGTGTATGATATTTATACCTCTGTAACTTTCTCACTCATCATTATTCACGATTCATTCAGGATTATCCCAAATCATGGTAGCATCCACATTAATGTAAAAGTGTTTAGAAACATATTATATTCTTATCTACAATAAAAGTCACTCCAAAATGACACAATACATTATTTACCATTAATTTCTGTTGGGCACAAAATAATCTGAAACACAACCAAATAAAAGAGCAAATGCATCCAACAACTTTGTAGAGTCACAAGCTTGATGAAGTCATTAATGTGCTGTCAATATGGACCAAGTACCTTTTACTACTTTAATACACATATAAGTGAATTGTCCCAATACTTTTGGTCCCCTAAAATGGGGGTACAGCATACAACAAGGGCTGTAATTTATAAAGGGTTATATGGATGGAAATACCCTCAAATTAAAGCTGACAGTCCGTCCTTTAACCCCATAGTCTATGTATCATTTAAATCCAAAGTCCTGGAGTACAGAGCCAAAACAACAACACATTTGTGGCTGTCCCAATACTATTGTATCTCACTGTATGTGCATGCAATTTATCTTTATGAATAAAATACAGTAGTTATCTTCAATGGGTTTGGCCATTGATCTTTTGGCTAAAAGATAAGTCATCATTATCTCTGAGTGCTCTTTCACGTTGCTGTTACAAATATTTCAAATGTCTGAAGTAAAATATAAAGTGTTTTTCTTGGAAATATAAAAACAACCACATCAGCGAATTCAAGGTGCTATTAGAAGCAACATTGAGTCACATTAAATCTCTCACGTAGTCTCCTTTTTTACGATCCGAACATGTTCAAATCAATTTAAACTTCATGTGCAGACAAAAGGGGAATGAGCAATGCACAAGAGGAATGCAATTTTTTTCTCCTCTTCGTTATCAAATGATGCTTTTTTCTGTGCTGAAGCCCCTTTGCAGAACATTTACATGCAGCCTAAGAGCCATGGAGGGAATTAAGCATTTATCTCCTTCACGGGGGATTAGTTTAATTAAGATTTTGAAGTGAGGGTGAAATAGGGAAAACAGTAATGTGGAGTTCTATAGAGTTATGGAGGAGCTCTGCAAACCAACATTCAATGGAGGTCCTGAAGAAAGCATCCTTTCTTGATAATGTGGTCCGTGACATGGTCACATTAGCCATCACTTGCAACTTACAGCTTCTCTCATATACAAGTTGAAGTCGGAAGTTTACATACACCTTAGCCAAATACATTAAACTCAGTTTTTCCACAATTTCTGACATTTAATCCTAGTAAAAATTCCCTGTCTTAGGTCAGATAGGATCACCACTTTTTTTTAAGAATGTGAAATGGCAGAATAATAGTATAGAGAATGATATACTTCAGCTTGTATTTCTTTCATCACATTCCCAGTGTGTCAAAGGTTTACATACACTCAATTAGTATTTGGTAGCATTTCCTTTAAATGGTGCCACATCCGTGTCACGCCCTGACCTTAGTTATCTTTGTTTTCTTTATTATTTTGGGTAGGTCAGGGTGTGACTAGGGTGGGTATGTTAGTTTTTGAAATGTCTAGGGTTTTTTGTAAGTCTAGGTATTTGTATGTCTGTGGTGGCCTGAATTGGTTCCCAATCAGAGGCAGCTGTTTATCATTGTCTCTGATTGGGGACCATATTTAGGTAGCCATTTTGTCTAGGGTATTTGTGGGTTCTTATTCTATGTTTAGTTGCCTGTCTGCACTATCCGTATTAGCTTCACGTTTCGTTTTGTTAATTTGTTCAGTGTTCTTTCTTCATTAAAAGAAGAATGTATGCATATCACGCTGCACCTTGGTCTCCTCATTACAAGAACTTGACAGAAGAACCCACCATAAAAGGACCAAGCAGCGTGAAAAGGAGGAGCAGCGTTTGATGGAGCAGACAGCATGAAAATGGGATGAAATACTGGACGGTAAAGGATCCTGGACGTGGGAGGAAATATTGGCAGGAGATAATCGTCTACCATGGAGGCAGGTGGGGATAAAACGGGATGAACGGCGATGATATGAGGGGACACGTTTAGCACGGAAGCCCGAGAGACAGCCTCAATAATTATTTTGGGGGGCACACGAGGCGATTGGCTGAGTCAGTTTGGAGACCTGAGCCAACTCCTCGTGCTTACCGTGGGGAGCATGTGACTTGTCAGGCACCGTGTTATGCAGAAATGCACATGGTGTCTCCAGTTTGCATTCATAGCCCGGTGCGGTCTCTCCACTCCCCTCCTCTCTAGTCTCTCCACTAACCCCCCCCGGGCTAGAATGGGAATCCATCCAGGACGTATTGAGCCAGCTCTACGTCCCAGATCTCCAATGCGTCCCAGTGTATCCTGTGCCTCCTTCCTGCACTCGCCCTGAGGTGCATGACCCCAGCCCGGTACCACCAGTGCTGGCACCACGCACCAGGCCTCCAGTGCGCCTCCAGAGTCGAGTACGTCCTGTGTATCCTCCCCGCACTCGCCCTGAGGTGCGTGTCCCCAGCCCGGTACCACCAGTGCCGGCACCACGCACCAGGCCTCCAGTGCGCCTCCAGAGTCCAGTACGTCCTGTGCCTGCTCCTCGCACTCGCCATGAGGTGCCTGTCTCCAGCCCGGTACCATCAGTACCTGCACCACGCACCAGGTGTCCAGTGCGACTCGGCAGTCCTGAGCTTCCGGCGACAGTACCCAGTCCAGAGCTTCCGGCGACAGTACCCAGTCCAGAGCTTCCGGCGACAGTACCCAGTCCAGAGCTTCCGGCGACAGTACCAAGTCCAGAGCATCCGGTGACGTTTCACAGTCCGGAACCTCCAACGACGGGCCACAGTCCAGAACCTCCAGCGACGGGCCACAGTCCGGAACCTCCAGCAACGATCCCCAGTCCGGAGACTCCAGCGACGATCCCCAGTCCGGGGTCTCCAGCGATGGTCCCCAGCCTGGGGTCTCCAGCAACGGCCCCAGCCTCAGCTCTACAAAGGCGGAGGGACCAGTGTAAATAGGGGGGGGGGGTGGCATCCAAAACCAGAGCCGCCACCAAGGGTAGATGCCCACCCAGTCCCTTCCCTATAGTCTCAGGTTTGCGGCCGGGAGTCCGCACCTTTGGGGGGAGATGGGGGGGGGGGGGGGGGTACTGTCACGCCCCGACCTTAGTTATCTTTGTTTTCTATATTATTTTGGTTAGGTCAGTGAGTGACTAGGGTGGGTATGTTCGTTTTTGTATTGTCTAGGGTTTTTTGTCTATCTAGAGTTTTTGTAAGTCTAGGTATTTGTATGTCTATGGTGGCCTGCATTGGTTCCCAATCAGAGGGACCATATTTAGGTAGCCATTTTGTCTAGGCTATTTGTGGGTTCTTATTCTACGTTTAGTTGCCTGTCTGCACTATCCGTATTAGCTTCACAGTTCGTTTTGTTAGTTTGTTCAGTGTTCTTTCTTCATTGAAAGAAGAATGTATACCTTGGTCTCCTCATTACAATGAACATGACACCCCGTGCTTCACGGTTGGGATGGTATTCTTCGGCTTGCAAGCCTCCCCTTTTTTCCTCCAAACATAACGATGATCATTATGGCCAAACAGTTCTATTTTTGCTTCATCAGACCAGAGGTCATTTCTCCAGAAAGTACAGTCTTTGTCCCCACGTGCAGTTGCAAAACGTAGTCTGGCTTTTATGGCGGTTTTGGAGCAGTGGCTTCTCCCTTGCCGAGCGGCCTTTCAGGTTATTGTCGATATAGGACTCGTTTTTACTGTGGTTATAGATACTTTTGTACCGGTTTCCTCCAGCATCTTCACACAGTTGTTTGCTGTTGTTCTGGGATTGATTTGCACTTTTCGCACCAAAGTATATTCATCTCTAGGAGACAGAGTGGTATGACGGCTGCGTGGTCCCATGGTGTTCATACTTGCATACTATTGTGTGTACAGATGAACGTGGTACCTTTGGAAATTGCTCCCAAGGATGAACCAGACTTGTGGAGGTCTACAATAGTTTTTCTGAGGACTTGGCTGATTTTTTAAAAATAATGTCAAGCAAAGAGGCACTGCGTTTGAAGATAGGTCTTAAAATACATCCACAGGTACACCTCCAATTGACTCAAATTATGTCAATTAGCCTATCAGAAGCTTCTAAAGCCATGGCATATTCTGGAATTTTCCAAGCTGTTTAAAGGCACAGTCAACTTAGTGTATGTCAACTTCTGACCCACTGGAATTGTGATACAGTGAAATAATCTGTATGTAAACTATTTTTGGAAAAATGACTTGTGTCATGCACAAAGTAGATGTCCTAACCGACTTGCCAAAACTATAGTTTAATAGCAAGAAATTTGTGGAGTGGAGTTTTAAAGACTCCAACCTAAGTGTATGTAAACTTCCGACATCAACTACATATGTATACATACACACAAACGCATATATATATATTTCATATATATTTTCCTTTATTAATTTCTAACCCTACCACCCCTCCCCTAATTGGAGTAAACCTGCGAACAATAACACTTAGGCCTCCACTTCCAGATTATACGTAATATATACTACTTTACAATAGTTATATTTTGTTTGATTTTAGTCCTGTCCTTCCTCTACCCTCAACCTCTCTCATCTATTTCTGATGTCCATCCAGTTTGATTTCTATTTGCCATATATTTTTAACCGTGCTGTTTCACAGATGAACCAATTTAGGAGATAAGGTCAGAACCAGAAAAAGCTTTGCTATTGACTACAAATATTCTGTTTGTTATTTTATGTGTGTGTTAAGATCGCACGATGGGGTTGTGGGGATATCAGTGCAAGAGTATGTGTAAACAATATTTTTTAATCAAGTTTGTAGTATTTCAGCAGTAGTACTTAGTGGATGTTGTGCAATGGTAGTAGAATGGGGCAATAATTGGCCATGAACCATAATACTTTCCACAGGAGAAATAGAATCATAAAGCAAGTAAACTCTAATGGTGTTCCCTACCCCTTTACAAGCTATATGTCTCCTATAACGGTCTTATATATACACCATTTAAAAGTGAATATCTAAAATTAAAGGACTTACAGGCCAAAATATAGTCTATATCTATCAGTCTTGATGATTTATTATGAGTCATCTGTTTTGTTCAACTTCAGACCACAACGTTTTATACACAGAAGGAAACAGCTGTCAGAAAGACAGCACTCTCAGGCAGGAAAGGAGGCGAGCATGTATCACCTGCTTGCATTGTGAGACTAGATATGCAGACATTGTTCTTGACATTGATGAACTTGTCAATCCAGTTACAGTATATGCCATTAATGTAACAGGTTATCCTATTAGTAGACATAGCTGTGAAAAATAAATCAATGCTGTCCTCTAATGGGCTAGAGGTCTTATTGCACCTGCAGGAGGGTTACTTACTGGCTCTTGTAGTTGACCAGAAATTCATGTTGCTTCTTTCAAATCTGATGAATATACAATCAGTATTATTACATAGACAACTGTATTAATATTATAGATGGCTACAATAAAAGTCCTAAAATAATCTACTTCTTGTGTGGTGGGACCCCTACTCATCTTGTACCAGGTAGGACAGAATTTTTCTTTCAACATCCATTAGATATAATGATCATTTATTCCCTCTTGTTTGAATCAGAGCAGAGGCTTATATCTAAACTCAGATGACCAATGATGTATATTTATTCCAAATCTGCATAAGGGAGAGTGGGGTAATTTGAGCCAAAGGGGTAAGTTGAGCCACCTTTATTTTGAGGAAATCATACACAAAATGAATCATTTGACAAATAATTAGGAAGCGGTCATCCTTTCATGGAGTCTATGAAGAAAGAAACCACATGGAAAAAGAGTTAAGCAAATAAGGTCCAACAACAGATTTTCACCAAGTCAAATTAATTTAATGTGTTAGAGGTTTCATTATGCTGGTCTCTAAACCAAAGAAGATCACTTTAAGATTGTTCTATACATCAGTTGGGATCTCTAGAAACTTTAATATGAGGTCCTAAACCTGTCATGAAAGTGCATCATTGTAGCTGTGTCAGCAAATAAAGTCTAAATGTTTTCCTTTGGGTAAGTTGAACCAATGGCTATGAGACAAGTTGAGCCAATGACTGAGCCAATGGAAAGTTGAGCAAACTGAATAATTTTCTTCCCAGGCGTAATGCAAGGCATTAGGCATGAGGTAACTACAACGACTGACCTATGTAAAAAAGTGTTTAAAAGAAGTACAAAGTGGCCTCCCGAGAGGTGTAGCGGTCTAAGGTTCTGATCACTGCTAAAGGCGTCACTTCAGATCTGGGCTGTGTCGCAGACGGCCTTGACCGGGAGATCCATGAGGTGGCTCACAATTGGCCCAGCGTCGTCTTGGTTAGGGGAGAGTTTGGCTGGCTGGGATGTCCTTGTCCCATCGCGCTCTAGCGACTCCTTGTGGTGGCCGGGCGCATGCACGCTGGCTTCAGTCGCCAGCTGTACGGTGTTTCCTCCAACATATTGGTGCTGCTGGCTTCCGGTGAAGCGAGCAGTGTGTCAAGAAGCTAGGTGGGTTCGTGTTTCAGAGGATGCATTGCTCTCGACCTTCACCTCTCCCGAGTCCGTAGGGAGTAGCAGCGATGGGACAAGACTGGATATTGGATATCATGAAATTGGGGAGTAAAAGGGGTAAAAAAACAAATTATTAAATAGATGTGTTTGTTAGGTGTTAAACCTGTGTTAGAAAATGCATACAATTATTAAAATACAAAAACAAGTGATTGTGACTTGGTTTGTTAGGTTCTCAATCTCAGAGTAAATAACTCAACGGACACTAGAAAAGAAAAAGAACCAAGTTTAATTCTTCCCAAAGGGTCAATACAGCTGCATTCAGACAACGACATTTCAAACAAGCACTGATACTGAACCCTTTCTCCTAGGATGAGTCTCCTCCTCCACATCTAAACAGCCAATGTATCTCTGTTGCTTGACAGAACCTTAGTGATATCTGTTCTTCCTCACTTCATCTGACCTGACCTCTACCCCATAGTTCTTACTCCTCCCCAACTCAAGGGTGTCATGGTGATTGATACCAGACTGTGTCTTCTCCTCCCAGAGGATCCCTCCCATAAGATCCCTGATGGCTAACAGTAACATATCCTGACATAATGTAAACATTATACATTACCCTCTCTCCGTCAGTGACATTGTTAGGTTCTAAGATCTCCACCCGTCTCCCCTACACATTCCAAAGCCATCTGGCTCCTACAGATAACCATTAACTGCTGATTATAACAATGTTCCAAGTTTAACCCAGAATCTAACAGTTTGAATGTTTGGGTTGAGTTGTTTGGGAAATAAATGTAGACATGGTTTTAAAAAAGTAGTGGTAATACAGCATTTCATTCAGTACAGAAATGTGTAGGCTGCTTAACCCCATGTCAGGTGTAAGTTGTGCCAAGATACCTACTTTTTGGGTTTACCTGAATCCTGAATTCTGAATTACTACTCGCCAATGTCCAGTCTCTTGACAACGAGGTAGACAAAATTTGAGCAAGGGATGCCTTCCCAAGAGACATCAGAGATGGTAACATTCTCTGTTTCACAGAAACATGGCTCACTCGGGGTAGTAATTTAGAGTCGGTACAGTCACCCGGTTTCTTCAAACATTGCGCCGACAGAAACAAACATCTCTCTGCTAAGAAGAAGGGCGGAGGTGTATGCCTTATGATTAACGAGTTGTGTTGTGTTCATAACAACATACAGGAACTCAAGTCCTTTTGTTCAGCTGACCTATAATTCCTTACAATCAAATGGCGATCGCATTATCAACTAAGAGAATTCTCTTCGATAATAATCACAGCATTGTCTATCCCCCCCATGCAGACACCTCGATGACCCTGAAAGAACTTCATTGGAATCTATGTACACTGGAAACCACATATCCTGAGGCTGTATTTATTGCAGCTGGGGATTTTAACAAAGCTAATCTGAAAACAATGCTCCGTAAATTTTAGCATCATATCGAATGCGTGACCCGTGCTGGCAGCATTCTGGATCATTGCTACTCTAAATTCCGCGACGTATACAAAGCCCTCCCTCGCCCTGTAACGATTCTCCTCGTCATCTGAGGAAGAGTAGTCATGATCGGACAAATGCGCAGCGTGGTATGTGTCCATGTTAATATTTAATAAATCAACTGAACACTGAATAACAAAACAACAAAGTGAAAGAACGAAACAGTCCTGTCTCGTGAAGACACAAAACAGAAAACAATCACCCACAAAACCCAGGTGGGAAAAGGCTAGACTACCCACCCTAACTCACGCCCTGGCCAACCAAAACCAAAGACATAACAAAGGAACTAAGGTCAGAAAGTGACAGTACACTCCCCCATCCCCCAAAGGTGCGGACTCCGGCCACCAAACCTGAATCTATAGGGGAGGGTATGGGAGGGCGTTTGTCCGTGGTGGCGGCTCTGGCGCGGGACGTGGACCCCACTCCACCATAGTCTCGGTGCCTTGGGAGCGGCGACCCTCGCTGCCGACCTCGGACTGGGGACCCTTGCCGCGGGTCCCGAATGGACGGCAGATTCCGGCAGCACCGGACCGGCGGGAAACTCCGGCAGCTCCTGACTGACGGGCGACTCTGGCAGCTCCTGACTGACGGGCGGCTCTGGCAGCTTCTGACTGACTGGCGGCTCTGGCAGCTCCTGACTGACGGGCGGCTCTGGCAGCTCAGGACAGACGGGCGGTTCTGGCAGCTCCTGACTGACGGGCGGCTCTGGCAGCTTCTGACTGACTGGCGGCTCTGGCAGCTCCTGACTGACGGGCGGCTTTGGCAGCTCAGGACAGAAGGGCGGCTCTGGCAGCTTAGGACAGACGGGCGGACCTGGAGGGACGAGACAGAGAGACAGCCTAGTGCGTGGGGCTGCCACAGGACCCACCAGGCTGGGGAGACCTACAGGAGGCCTGGTGCTTGGAGGAGGCACCGGATGGACTAGACTGTGGGGGAGCACTGGAGCCCTGGTGCGCAGCCTTGGCACCACTCCTCCACAGCCTTGGCACCATTTTAGCCCAGACCATCCAGAGTGCAGACACAGGTTGGACCAGACTGTGGGTGAGCACTGGAGATCTGGTGCATACCACTCGCACCTCTCCCTTAGGCTCAATACCACATTCGCCCGGCATGGGCGGAAGCAGGCATAGGACGCACTGCACCCTCCCAGCGCTTCGGAGACACAGCAAGCAGAGCCGGCGCAGGATACCCTGGGCCGAAACAGCGTACTGGAGACCAAACACACTGGGCTGGCACAACACGCCCTGGCTGGATGCCCACTCTCGCTTGGCACTTGCGGGGGGCTGGCCTATAGCCCACCGGGCTATGAGCGCATACTGGCGACACCGTGCGCTTGACCGCATAACACGGTGCCTGACCAGTACTGCGCTTCTTACGGTAAGCACGAGGAGTGGGCTCAGGTCTCCAACCTGACTCTGCCACACTCCCCGTGTGCCACCCTGTGTGCCATTTTTGGGGCTGCCTCCCGTGCTTGTCATGCTGCCATGCTAACTCCTCATATCGCCGCCGCTCAGCTTTCGCTGCCTCCAGCTCTGCCTTGGGGTGCCGATATTCCCCAGCCTGTTTCCAGGGTCCTTTTCCGTCCAAAATCTCCTCCCATGTAAATAAGTCCGGAGATCGATACCACGCTGCTTGGTCCTCGGTTGGTGGGTGATTCTGTAACGATTCTCCTCGTCATCTGAGGAAGAGTAGTCAAGATCGAACTAATGCGCAGCGTGCTATGTGGCCATGTTAACATTTAAAAATCAACTGAACACTGAATAACAAAACAACAAAGTGAAAGTACGAAACGACAACGAAACAGTCCTGTCCATACTTAGGCTACCTAAGTATGATTCTCAATCAGAGACAGCGAACGACACCTGCCTCTGATTGAGAACCACACTAGGCCAAACACATAGAAAAAAGAACATAGACTACCCACCCCATCTCACGCCCTGACCAACCTAAAACAAAGGCATAACAAAGGAACTAAGGTCAGAACGTGACACGCCCTCCTTTCGGCAAATCTGTCCACGACTCCATTTTGTTGCTCCCAGCCTATAGACAGAATCTAAAACAGGAAACGCCTGTGCTCAGGTCTGTTCAACGCTGGTCCGACCAATCTGATTCCACGCTTCAAGATTACTTCAATCACGTGGACTGGGATATGGTCAGGATAGACTCAGTCAACAGCGTTGATGTATACGCTGATTTGGTGAGCGAGTTTAATAGCAAGTGCATCAGTGATGTTGTACCCACGGTGACTATTTAAACATTCCCCAACCAGAAACCATGGATTGATGGCAGCATTCACGCAAAACTGAATGTGCGAACCATTGCATTTAATCATGGCAAGGCGACCAGAAACATACATAAACAGTGTAGCTATTCCCTCCACAAGGAAATTAAACAAGCTAAGCTTCAGTATAGAGACAATGTAGAGTTGCAATTCAACGGCTCAGACGCAAGTTGTATGTGGCAGGGTCTACAGTCAATCACGGATTACAAAAAGAAAACCATCCCCGTCGAGGACACCGATGTATGGCTTGCTCCCAGACAAACAAAAAAACGTATTTCCTCACTTTGAGGACAATACAATGCCAAAACCTGTGTGCTCTGCTTCACCACAGCCAATATGAGTAAAACATTTAAATGTGTTAACCCTCGCAAGGCTGCCAGCCCAGACGGCATCCCTAGCCGCATCCTCAGAGCATGCGCAGACCAGCTGGCTGGTGTGTTTACGGACATATTCAATCAATCCCTATCCCAGTCTGCTGTTCCCACATGCTTCAAGAGGGCCACCATTTTTCCTCTTCCCAAGAAAGCTAAGGTAACTGAACTAATCGACTATCTCCAGGTAGCACTCACTTCCGTCATCATGAAGTGTATCGAGAAACTAGTCAAGGATCATATCACCTCCACCCTACCTGACACCCTCGACCCATTCCAAGTTGATTACCGCCCCAATAGTTCCACAGACGACGCAATCGCAATCACACCCATCTGGACAAGAGGAATACCTATGTAAGAACGCTGTTCATCAATGACAGCTAAGCATTTAACACCATAGTACCCCCTAAACTCATAATTAAGCTCGAGACCCCGCCCTGTGCAACTGGGTCCTGGACTTTCTGACGGGCCTCCCCCAGGTGGTGACGGTAGGAAACAACATCTCCACCCCACTGATCCTCAACACTGGGGCCCCAAAAGGGTGTGTTCTCAGACCTCTCCTGTACTCCCTGTTCACCCAAGACTGCGTGGTCATGCACACCTCCAACTCAATCATCAAGTTTGCAGATGACACTACAGTGGAAGGCTTGATTACCAACGAAATGGCCTACAGGGAGGAGGTGAGGGCCCTCGAAGAGTGGTGTCAGGACAATAACCTCACACTCAACTTCAACAAAACAAAGGAGATGATCGTGGACTTCAGAAAACAGCAGAGGGAGCATCCCCCTATCCACATCGACGGGACAGTAGTGGAGAAGGTGGAACGTTTTATGTTCCTTGGGGTTCACATCACTGACAAACTGAAATGATCCACCCACATAGACAGCGTGGTGAAGAAGGCGCAACAGCGCCTCTTCAACCTCAGGAGGTTGAAAACACTCAAAAACCTTTACAGATGCACAATCGAGAGCATCCTGTCGGGCTGTTTCACTGCCTGGTACGGTAACTGCTCCGCATACAACCGTCTGCACAACGCATCACCGGGGGCAAACTACCTGCCCTCCAGGACACCTACACCACCCGATGTCACAGGAAGGTCAAAAAGATCATCAAGGACAACAACCACCCGAGCCACTGCCTGTTCACCTCGCTGTCATCCAGAAGGCAATGTCAGTACATGTGTATCAAAGCTGGAACCGAGAGTCTGAAAAACAGCTTCTGTCTCAAGGCCATCAGACTGTTAAGTAGGTCAGAGACTGTATGTGGGAAATCACTCTGGAAACTCGCATTCGTATTCCTTCAAGTTTGCATATCTAATGGTTACGCTTCTGGGTTTGCAAAAAATTTCAATTTTCCGCACCCATCAGTAACTGTCTGTTTTGCATGGGAAAGGTTACAGACACCGCATCGATTTATTTGCTCCTCTTCTGATTTGAATAGACCCTGATAAAATAAGTAATGTGGATCTCAGGTGTGAGGCTTTGTCTAGTTCAGACACATCCCCAAGGCCAACACCTAATTTGGCCGCCTTTCTTTCCAGTTCTCTGCTGCCAGTGACTGGAAGGAATTGCAAAAATTGCTGAAGCTGGAGACTTTTATTTCCCTCACCAACTTTAAACATCAGCTATCTGAGCAGCTAACCGAACGCTGCAGCTGTACATAGTCCATCTGTAAATAGCCCACCCAATCTACCTACCTCATCCCCATACTGTTTTTATTTACTTTTGCACACAAATCAAATCAAATCAAATTTATTTATATAGCCCTTCGTACATCAGCTGATATCTCAAAGTGCTGTACAGAAACCCAGCCTAAAATCCCAAACAGCAAGCAATGCAGGTGTAGAAGCACGGTGGCTAGGAAAAACTCCCTAGAAAGGCCAATACCTAGGAAGAAACCTAGAGAGGAACCAGGCTATGTGGGTACACCAGTATCTCTACTTGCACAGAGTCTTACTTCCTGTGTGAAACAGCCATAAGAAGGAGACATTATTCAAATGAAATAGAAGAAGTTGTCTACCAGTGCTCTGTATGCTGTAACTGTCTTCCCATGGCTCAAAATGGCTTGGCCTCAAACATTCAGATGACACACTCCTTCAAACAGTGAAGGTCAAATTTCCTGGTGGGTCAATGTAAGCTAAAGCTGACAGAGCTAATAGTTAGCTGTCTGAGAAGCTCAAACACGAAGGCTGACAATTTCAATTTGCAACATGACCTTCTGTGTTGGCATCCTTCTGGAGAAACGTGTTTCAAAGTGTTTGAAGTAGGAATCAAATCTTACACAAAATATATTTGACAATTAAATGTGAAGTAATGCCAAAAACAACAAGCAGTCAATTATTCTTGGACTGTGCTAGACATGGACATGGGAGATGGTTGGCTGCCTTGATTGGCTGATGCTTAATGATTTTCAACAAGTGACTGGATGAGGCATAGGTTTAGCCAATAGCACATGGGTAGACCATACTTCAGGTCTCAAGAAGAAAACTTATTATGCTATACAAACTGTATCTATTACCTTGGGTGAGATCATGTCCTATGGACACCCAGTTGCATTGTCAATGTTTGGATAAGCCCCAAATGTGTAAACTTGGCTTTTACACAATGACTCAGCCTCTAAATTTAGTTTTTTGCACCTAATTTGTTCATGGACAGTTCCACAAGTCCATATTTTCGTCTCATCCCCTTTCAACTGTCTCTTCTTCATATTCAGATCTACAAAGGCTGATTACCTGTGATATCTGCCACAATCCCCCACCCCTCTACACAGGATGTTTTGATACAGATTTAGGATCTTAATTTGAATTATGTTTTAGTCCCACGCGTGGAAGTTGAATGCTTTGACACATCGAATGTGAAAGTGAGAGTGGTTCAGTGAGTGGGCTCGACCTTGAACAGGGAGATGATGAATGCAGGAAAGAACGTTCCTTTTCAGAACCATGGAGAGCGCATTATGTATTGTGGCGCAGCCCCTTTTTCTACTCCGTGTTAGAGACATATGTATTTGCTAAACTGCTCTAATCCCACTGCTCTCTAAAACATGGTTCACAATTTTATAAACTCCCAAATCATCCCCAAAATGCAATTTAATTGATGTAACTGTTGAGTGTTTTTTAATCAGTTTGGTAAACATGTTCCTCCCATTGTGACATTGCCAACCATTCCGAATGGAATAATTTGACGTATTAATGGTTCTCTATAAAACCCTTTAATTCTAAGAAAGTGTCATATGGTCTTGAACTCGGTCAAAACACTGCAGTATGAAGGGCGATAATGAGTAGGCCTACGTTCAGTAGTTTTTTGAAAGCGACCACGCTGAGATTGCTCCGCGAGCGGCCGCTTCTGTGTGCAGCTGGCCTGGTGATCGCGACGGGTTCGGCAGTCTACTTTCATAACAAATATTACGGCGTCGGTGAGGATGAACCGGCCACCTTCGAGATCGTGGACCGTGTTGTCACGGTTGAAGAGGGTACATTTACATATTTTACAATGTCTAAATAGCAATACTGACTGTATAAACGTATAGAAAAAATGAGGAAGGGAAACGCTGCTAAGGTACACAATAGTAGCTTTTGATAGACAGAAGGTGCTCTTTGGTAAAAGGGGTATATTGGCGGTCAAAAAGAAAGGAGGACCAAGGCACTCTTCATAAAATTAATATAATGCATTTATTTGTATGGAATGTTCAATGGAAAGTTTTTAAACATTGTTTCCCTTGAACATGACATACAAATGAAGGCATTTAAATGAATGATATGAAGTGTTCCGTGGTCCTCCTTTACTTTTTGACACGCTGTATATAGTCCGGACTGAAACTATATTCAGGCCTCGTCTAAAATGGCACCCTATACCCAATTCCCTTTTATTTTATTTTTTTACCAGGGCCCATAGTTATATGGTCAAAAGGCTCTGGTTAATAGTAGTGCTATAAATAGGGAATAGGGTGCCATTTAGGACTGATTTGATGACATGATGATGGCTAGTAATTCCACTATTAACAACAACAAACGAACATGCTCCTCTGAAACCAAATATTTTCTTTAGGTTTAATTGAAGATATTGGTACATTATGCAGACACATAAATACAATGGGATATCATACAATATAAACACAATTCAATTATAAGATCAGCCTAACTACATGGACAGATGTTTGGTGTCTTGTAGTATTTCTTCAACTTAGAGAAAATAATTCTTTATTGTTTATTCATAAAGATCATGATCCCACCCTGGACCAGGAGGACCCAGTCCTTGTTCAGGTAAGAATACTGTAGGCCTATCAATAGTCTGGGTACCGGTCGGTTTCTGCTCTCTTGCCAATTCCATCGTGGCAAAATGATATTTGCATGACAATCCCATAAGGAGTTGTCAGAGAGCTGAAACCGCCTGGCACCCAGGCTATAACAATACTGCTTCATTATCAGGACTGGTTCAATAACAATCTGACATTCAAACTGTAATTTTACTGACTTGAAAATGGATCCTGATTTATTCCTTAGTTTGTGGATGAGGAGGTTGGGCAGCGTCCCTGTCTGGCTTTAGTCCCTTGGTCTGGACCTCTGTGGGTTCCCAGCTCTGTAAGTCCAACAGTACTGATACTCTCTTGTCTTCACTCTGGTCTATAGACTGGTTTATGTAACTTAAACAAAGACATGACGTTTTCTGTAGAACAATATGGGAATACATTTCTGTAAACATTTTCCATATTTTTTACGACTGCAGCTGACTTATTACCTTACCCTTGCTGGGAGGATGATAGTGAGAGAGCTGGCAGTGTTAAACACACAGGTAACCATGCAGATTATTGGACAAAGATCATCTTATCTAATAGGCATGATTACCTTCAGTATCCACTATGGTCGTGAAATACTTTGTTGTCCTTTCCCTCATTTTCTCACAGATTTTCGTGATGGAGCAGCCTATTTTCATCTATTTCACTCCTGTAGGGAGGTTGGTGTGGGAGGAACTGTCTTCTCAAACTGAACAGGTAGCCATTCATATGCAGGTACCTCAGATGTTTCCTCAACCTTAGAACACAGACCTGTGTAGTTCAACTGCCAAATCTTTTAGAATCTATAATCAGTGGCCACCACTTGCGATCCTCCCTATATGTCTGTCAATCGTTTAGGCTACCAGTCTATCATTCAAATGGACTCTTAAATTGATCCTGTCTTGTTCCTTAGTATGTGGATGAGGAGGTTCAGCAGCAGCCCGGTCTGACTTTAATCTCTTGGTCTGGACCACAGTGGGTTTCAAGCGCTGTGAGTCCATCCATGCTGATACTCTCTGGTCTTTAGGGGGGCTTAAACATAAACACAACATTCTCTGAAAAAGAAAAAAACATATGGAAATGCATTTCTGTAAACATATTCCCTTTTCTTATAGCCTGTCAAACTGCAGCCAACATATTACTTTACCCATGCTGGGAACACGCTGGTGAGAGAGCTGTCAGTATTAAATACACAGGTAACCATGCCGAAAATTAACCAATGCTCATGTGATCTAATAGGGATAATTACCTTCAGTATCCACTATGGTAGATTTATACTTTGACGTCTTTAAAGCTGTTTCTTATTTTCTCGCAGATTTTCATGATGGAACAGCCGATTTTCATCTGTTTCACTCCTGTAGGGAGGATGGTATGGGAGGAACTGACTTCTCAAACTGAACAGGTAGCCATTCATATGCACATACTTCAGATGTTTCCTTAACATTTGAACACAGACCTGTGTAGTTCAACTGCCAACCCTTTTAGAATCTATAATGCAGTGGCCTCCTTTTGAGATCCTCCATATACCAGTCTGTCACTCCTATAGGCTACCAGTCTATCATTCAAACTGACTCATAAATTGATCCTGTCTTGTTCCTTAGTATATGGATGAGGAGGTCGGGCAGCGGCCCTGTCTGGCTTTAATTCCTTGGTCTGTTTATTAATAATCACAGAGAAAGCTATACAATTAGGGGATGTCTTTGTTTTGCAGCCAAATAGTGAAGACTCTGGTTTTCCCTTTGAGAAGATGCAGCTGGTTGGGAACTGGGGTTCATTTAATTTCCATACCTGGATAATCCGTTATGGACGAGTGCAGGTACTTCAGACATATTCTTAACATTTATGAACACACCTGTGTGTTTTAACTCCCATTTGTCTCAGTTTTTTTTTTGTATGTCTGGTCCTAATTGAAACCTAGAGGAAAGTTGTTGTACGAACATCATGTGGGCTCTATATCACGGCCAGTGATGATAGTCCAAACTGAAATCACCTACCAAATTATATAGAAATCTACAGGTAAAAAATATAAAGAGAGATGTGCAGACGGAAGCTGTTTTTCCTTATAGCAAAACGAAGAGGACATGCATCACCTGTGCATTGTGAGGGGAGTGGAGAAACAGCTGTGGTGGAGCAGAGTCATTCAGGAAAAAATCCTGGACCCATGGGTGAGAGATTCTCAACTGATCTTTCATCTCAAATGCACCTGATTTGTGTCAAATGATGCACAAAATATAGGGCTACTTATATTTCCTGAATTAAATGTAATTTTTCCAATGTGCCTCTTTGAAAGGGTAATGTCCAGGTGGTCCTCACCAACAACGAGGTGACTGGTATTAAGGTACAGTCAAACACTCATAAAAGAAAATGGAAAGTGGCAAATGTCCATTTACCTATTTAAATAAATGTTGACAAAATGAAATGATACATTTAAATTTCTATCCTCATTTTTAGTACCTTGGTAGAAGGATCCATGGACTCAGGTCTTGCCTCGTCAAGAGGAGGTCAGAGTTCACCTATTATGAGGACGCCCAGGTATGCCTCGTTGTTTCTCTGTGGTAGGATTTATTTCAGTGTTTGGTTGAGGGGTTTTCAACATTGTGGTTGGGCTGACGGTGTTGTTTGTTAAACAGCAGGTGGATATCTCCACCACAGTGGAGGGGTTCCAGGAGAGGGGGGATGACATGATGACGTATCAGTTCTCTACCTCTGACATTATCACCACCCCTCATGAGCCGTCCTCTGGCTCCTCTCAGCAGTTCCCCCAGGATTCTCCACCTCCCCCTCCACCTCCCCCTTTCCCTTCCCCTCCACCTTACCACTTCACCCAGGACCAGACCCCTGACAGCACTCCTCAGGTAAAACTCTTTCTACAGTCAATAACCCTTTTTATTTGTTTTCCTGACATTTGTACTTGTGTGTACAGGTGTGTGTCTCAGTGTCATTGTGTTCCAAGCACAGTGTTTTGGTTTCAACAGGTTTGTCAAGTTTTTAGGTCAGGATGAAAGTATTGTTATGATGTTTTGTCCTCTTCAGTTGGAGGTGAAATGCAGTTTAGTATTTATTTTATTTACTTATCTAGGAACTAATTCTTAACTGACTTACCTTGGGAGCCCAGAGTTGATGTTAATGTGATGTCTGTTTTAGGAGTTTGTGGAGGAGCAACATAATGTTGCAGATGTGCCCCAGCTGTGGTGAGTTTGCTTTCATGTGTTCATCTATAGTAAAAACATTTGCTTTGAAATAATCTGCCCCTATATTGTAGTTATACAGATGTAGGACCTTAATAACCTTTTACTGCAGTGGGCTAAATCAGGGTCACTGTCAGGATCCTCATAAGAACACTCGGACCAAAGCGCAGCGTGAAATCGGTTCGACATCTTTTATTTGAAGTGAACCGCACAAAAACAATAAAGAATAAACGAAACGTGACAATCTAGTGCTCAAAGGCAACAACACAAAAACAAGATCCCACAAAACACAGAGGGGAAATGGCTGCCTAAATATGATTCCCAATCAGAGACAATGATAAACAGCTGCCTCTGATAGGGAACCATACCAGGCCAACATAGAAAAAAACTACCTAGATTACCCACCCTAGTCACACCCCAACCTAACCAAAAAAGAGAATAAAAAGGCTCTCTATGGTCAGGGTGTGACAGTCACACACCTTGAAACAAAAGTGTACATCTCACACACATGGATATAGTCTTAAAAAAAGAAGACACCATTAGCATTTCAGATATAGAGTTGAAACACTTTATATACACTACCGTTCAAAAGTTTTCAAACAACTACTGATTCAAGGGTTTCTTTATTTTTACTCTTTTCTACGTTGTAGAATAATAGCGAAGACATCAAAACTATGAAAGAACACATGGAATCAAAATATATTTTAGGTTTGAGATTCTTCAAATAGTCAGCCTTTGCCTTGACAACAGCTTTGCACACTTTTGGCATACTCTTGGCATAGGAAATATTTGTTATCATGTGGATTATAATTTACATTTTTGTAGGGGTTAATAGATTTTTCGTGAGGGCAAATCAAGTCTGTTATTACAAACTTTAAAAGCCTTTTTAAAACTAAAATACACTACAAGTGTCTCAGCAACAAACGAGTGATCAAATTAAGATCCTACATTGGTATGGTTTTTCTAAATCCTGCAGTTGTAACATAGGCTAACATAAAAGGATATCTTAATCTCATGGCATTAATGTATGCTTTAGCTTCTTATGTTGCACATTTGCTACTAAACATTTCTATTTACAGGAGTTACTTTGGAAACCAAGGGACAAGCAACTTCTCTCTGAGGCTGGCCGGTATCCGACGTGCTATGGAGGTGAGAAAGTGTGAATTTACCACCTTTTGAATTTCATTTGATGTACATTTCTGTACCATTTCTAAATGTACTGTCTTGTTCTCACAGGCTCTGACATCCTCAGACAGTACCTCCCTTAATTACCTCACCCACGCTGGGAGGATGGTGTTGAGTGGACTGTCCGAGCTCAACCAGCAGGTAACCATTCAAATAATTGTACAACATTCATCAGACCAGATATATAGTTCCCACTGGGCACAGATGTCATTTCAGCGTGTCGTGTTTAGTTACATTTGGTTGAGTTGTCAACAAATTTGAATTCAATACAACAAATGTACCATGTCATTGGACTTAGGTTAAAAGTTTGGTGAAAAAAATACATTGATGACTTCTTTCAATTCCAATCAGTTTTCCATGTTTATTCAACATCATCACATTACATTTTTTGTTGTTGAAATGACAAGGAAACAATGTTGATTCAACCAGTCTTTGCCCAGTGGCTTACATTTAGGCAATAGTGATTCATAAGGTTTAGTTGAAAAGTTCCAATGTCTTACAAGCCAAACAATCAATCAGAGGCCCTCTGAATTACAGACCTGAATCTTTGAGTTTATGATCCAAGTTCTAAGGAATTTTATGATTGTTTTGTTTTGAGGATGTGAGGCAGTTTCAGCAGGCCTACGACATCCTGGTGAACTTCATTAATGAGCCAGCAAACAGGGAGCAACTAGAGCTGGAGATGGCTCTTGTAGGAGTAGGTTTACATGCAAGCTTGAGTGTTAGCTGCAGTCACCGTCTGCTCATCCAACATCTCCTCAATGAGACTTTCTAAAGTGCTTGTCAATGAAAAATATGTAATTATCTTATTTGTTTGACTTAAGATCAACCACATCAATTTCACAGATGTATTTTATGAATTTGTTCTACTGAGCCTTCTTGAAGGAAAAACATCTCTTCCAACATCTGTAAGTGACCCTAATAATGTAAACATCCTGTTGTTTATCTACCCTATCCACACTGTAGCCATTCCAGGTCTGTAGACACTCACTCATGTCCCCTGTTCCTACTCCAGAGGCCTGGTACCTTCTTTTATCTGCTCATGGAAGTGATGATGAGGATTCGCCCTCCTGGAGGAGCCTGGACAGAGTCTGCTGGGAACTTCTACCTCCTCATTAAGGTGCATATTTATTTATTTATTCTCCCTCCCTCTCTCTCTCTCTCTCTCTCTCTCTCGAACTGTGTGTGATGGTTTGTCATCCTTATCTTTGTAGCTGGTCATTATCTATTTGTTGATGATGTGTCTGTTGTCGTCAGGATCAGATGAAGGCGTGGTTGGACTCCATCTTCAACCTCGATGAGTCCATCTATGAAAGCCCACAGAGGCTCTCGTGGCAGGTGATGGAGAATCTAGAAATGCCGGTTGACTTCCTCCTGTCCAGCCTGGATTAAGGGTCCCAAACTGAGCCGAGGATCCTAAACACAAAATAAAGTATTTTGCATTTAAACATTATCTGTCAATCTCAAACTAATTTTACATCATGTCAAATCAAATCAAAGCACATTTTATTGGTCACAAACACATGGTTAGCAGATGTTAATGCGAGTGTAGCGAAATGCTTGTGCTTCTCGTTCCGACCGTGCAGTAATATTTTAAAAGTAATCTAACAATTTCAAAACAACTACCTTATACACACAAGTGTAAAGGAATGAATACGAATATGTACATGTAAATATATGGATGAGCGATGGCCGTGCAGCTTTGGCAAGATGCAGTAGATGGTATAGTACAGTATATACATATGAGATGAGAAATGTAGGGTATGTAAACATTATATAAAGTGGCATTGTTTAAAGTGACCAGTGATACATTTATTACATCCATTTTTTTATTATTTAAGTGGCTAGAGATTTGAGTCAGTGTGTTGGCAGCAGCCACTCAATGTTAGTGATGGCTGCTTAACAGTCTGATAGCCTTGAGATAGAAGCAGTTTTTCAGTCTCTCAGTCCCAGCTTTGATGCACCTGTACTGACCTCACCTTCTGGATGATCTTTTTGGCCTTCCTGTGACATCGGGTGGTGTAGGTGTCCTGGAGGGCAGTTATTTTGCCCCCCGGTGATGCATTGAGCAGACCTCACTACCCTCTGGTGAGCATTACGGTTGTGTGCGGAGCAGTTGCCGTACCAGGCGGTGATACAGCCCAACAGGATGCTCTCGATTGTGCATCTGTAAAAGTTTGTGAGTGTTTTTGGTGACATGCCAAATTTCTTCAGCCTCCTGAGGTTGAAGAGGCGCTGTTGCGCCTTCTTCACCACACTGTCTGTGTGGACCATTTCAGTTTGTCCGTGATGTGTACGCCGAGGAACATAAAACTTTCCACCATCTCCACTACTGTCCCGTCGATGTGGATAGGGGGGTGCTCCCTCTGCTGTTTCCTGAAGTCCACGATCATCTCCTTTGTTTTGTTGATGTTGAGTGTGAGGAAATTTTCCTGACACCACTCTCCGAAGGCCCTCACCTCCTCCCTGTAGGCTGTCTCAACGTTGTTGGTAATCAAGCCTACCACAGTAGTGTCGTCTGCAAACTTGATGATTGAGTTGGAGGCGTGCATGGCCACCCAGTCATGGGTGAACAGGGAGTACAGGAGAGGGCTGAGAACGCACCCTTGTGGCAGTGGTGAGGATTAGCGGGGTGGATATGTTGCTTCCTACCCTCACCACAGTTGCACAGGGCGGGGTCGAGACCCAGGGTCTCGAGCTTGTTTTTCCATATGAAGTTGTACAAAAGCCTATCTAAGGTACAGCAAGTGGATTTGGGAATGTCAATAGGTTAAAAAAGATTGGATGCATAAGATAGCCCCTCAGCTTTGGATAAAAGCACCCTTCGTTGAAGACTTAAATCCAACCCTAACCACGAGGATAATTTTTATTGACAGATTCAGTTACAGGGTTCAAATTAAGATCATTCACAGGTTTAATATTTTTGGTGATCTTTACACCGAGGTAGGTTACACTATCTTTTTCAGAGATGTTACAATCTGCTGGATTGACAGCTTCTTTCAAAGCAAACATCTCACATTTGGAAAGATTTAATGCCGAACCTGAGATTTTGGAGAACTGCTTCACGATATCCAATGCTAATCTAGCTTGTGAAACATTTTTCAAAAAAGGTGAGGTGTCATCCACCAGTTGGGATATCTTGATCTCTCTGGACTGGAATGTACTGCCTTCAAATGGACTTTAATGAACTAATGAGCATAAAATTTGAGATACTAACAACATTTTAAAAAAAAGGTGAAATTGGACAACCTTGTCGTATTCCTTTGTAAATGTTAAACCTTGAGGATGTTCCATGACAGAGTTTTATACAGCAATTGCCACCATTATACAGAGTTCTAATAGCATAAACAAAAAAACGAAACAAAGATAAAATTGTGACTTACTGTATCAAATGCTTTCTGAAATGTCCAAAAATAGGATAACAGGTAAGTCATCCAATAAATCACAATACTCAACCAAGTCTAACACCAGCCTCAGATTATTAGATATATGGCACCCTTTCATTTTTTATTATTATTATTATGTTTTCTTCTTGGGCCTCTATAACTATATCTATTGTTTTTATTTTTGTTGTTGTGTGATTTGGATTGATCCCCTCTACCACACGGAACCCCACTAATCTACTGACGGAGCGCAGGAGGTGGCTAACAACAGACCTCCATCCTATGCTAGCTTGCTACCGATGCCCTGGCTAGCTGTCTAAATCACCAACCAACCTCTCCACTCACCGGACCCTTTTGATCACTCGACTAAGCATGCCTCTCCTTAATGTCAATATGTCTTGTCCATTTCTGTTCTGGTTAGTGTTTATTGGCTTATTTCACTGTAGAGCCTCTAGTCCTGCTCACTATACCTTATCCAACCTATTAGTTCCACCACCCACACATGCAATGACATCTCCTGGTTTCAACAATGTTTCTAGAGACAATATCTCTCTCTTCATCACTCAATACCTAGGTTTACCTCCACTGTATTCACATCCTACCATACATTTGTCTGTACATTATACCTTGATGCTATTTTATCGCCCCCAGAAACCTCCTTTTACTCTATGTTCCAGACGTTCTAGACGACCAATTCTCATAGCTTTTAGCCGTACCCTTATTCTACTCCTCCTATGTTCCTCTGGCGATGTAGAGGTGAATCCAGGCCCTGCAGTGCCTAGCTCCACTCCTATTCCCCAGGCGCTCTCTTTTGACGACTTCTGTAACCGTAATAGCCTTGGTTTCATGCATGTTAACATTAGAAGCCTCCTCCCTAAGTTTGTTCTATTCACTGCTTTAGCACACTCTGCCAACCCGGATGTTCTAGCTGTGTCTGAATCCTGGCTTAGGAAGACCACCAAAAACTCAGACATTTTAATTCCAAACTACAACATTTTCAGACAAGATAGAACTGCCAAAGGGGGCGGTGTTGCAATCTACTGCAAAGATAGCCTGCAGAGTTCTGTCCTACTATCCAGGTCTGTACCCAAACAATTTGAACTTCTACTTTTAAAAATCCACCTCTCTAAAAACAAGTCTCTCACCATTGCCGCCTGCTATAGACCACCCTCTGCCCCCAGCTGTGCTCTGGACACCATATGTGAACTGATTGCCCCCCATCTATCTTCAGAGTTCGTGCTGCTAGGCGACCTAAACTGGAACATGCTTAACACCCCAGCCATCCTACAATCTAAACTTGATGCCCTCAATCTCACACAAATAATCAATGAACCTACCAGGTACCTCCCCAAAACCTTAAACACGGGCACCCTCATAGATATCATCCTAACCAACTTCCCCTCTAAATACACCTCTGCTGTCTTCAACCAAGATCTCAGCGATCACTGCCTCATTGCCTGCATCCGTAATGGGTCAGCGGTCAAACGACCTCCACTCATCATTGTAAAACGCTCCCTGAAACACTTCTGCGAGCAGGCCTTTCTAATCGACCTGGCCGGGGTATCCTGGAAGGATATTGATCTCATCCCGTCAGTAGAGGATGCCTGGATATTTTTTTTAAATGCCTTCCTAACCATCTTAAATAAACATGCCCCATTTAAGAAATTTAGAACCAGGAACAGATATAGCCCTTGGTTCTCCCCAGACCTGACTGCCCTTAACCAACACAAAAACATCCTATGGCGTTCTGCATTAGCATCGAACAGCCCCCGTGATATGCAGCTGTTCAGGGAAGCTAGAAATCATTATACACAGGCAGTTAGAAAAGCCAAGGCTAGCTTTTTCAAGCAGAAATTTGCTTCCTGCAACACTAACTCAAAAAAGTTCTGGGACACTGTAAAGTCCATGGAGAATAAGAACACCTCCTCCCAGCTGCCCACTGCACTGAAGATAGGAAACACTGTCACCACTGATAAATCCACCATAATTGAGAATTTCAATAAGCATTTTTCTACGGCTGGCCATGCTTTCCACCTGGCTACTCCTACCCCGGACAACAGCACTGCACCCCCAACAGCAACTCGCCCAAGCCTTCCCCATTTCTCCTTCTCCCAAATCCATTCAGCTGATGTTCTGAAAGAGCTGCAAAATCTGGACCCCTACAAATCAGCCGGGCTAGACAATCTGGACCCTTTCTTTCTAAAATTATCTGCCGAAATTGTTGCCACCCCTATTACTAGCCTGTTCAACCTCTCTTTCGTGTCGTCTGAGATTCCCAAAGATTGGAAAGCAGCTGCGGTCATCCCCCTCTTCAAAGGGGGGGACACTCTTGACCCAAACTGCTACAGACCTATATCTATCCTACCGTGCCTTTCTAAGGTCTTCGAAAGCCAAGTCAACAAACAGATTACCGACCATTTCGAATCTCACCATACCTTCTCTGCTATGCAATCCGGTTTCAGAGCTGGTCATGGGTGCACCTCAGCCACGCTCAAGGTCCTAAACGATATCTTAACCGCCATCGATAAGAAACATTACTGTGCAGCCGTATTCATTGATCTGGCCAAGGCTTTCGACTCTGTCAATCACCATATCCTCATCGGCAGACTCGACAGCCTTGGTTTCTCAAATGATTGCCTCGCCTGGTTCACCAACTACTTCTCTGATAGAGTTCAGTGTGTCAAATCGGAGGGTCTGCTGTCCGGACCTCTGGCAGTCTCTATGGGGGTGCCACAGGGTTCAATTCTTGGACCGACTCTCTTCTCTGTATACATCAATGAGGTCGCTCTTGCTGCTGGTGAGTCCCTGATCCACCTCTACGCAGACGACACCATTCTGTATACTTCCGGCCCTTCTTTGGACACTGTGTTAACAACCCTCCAGGCAAGCTTCAATGCCATACAACTCTCCTTCCGTGGCCTCCAATTGCTCTTAAATACAAGTAAAACTAAATGCATGCTCTTCAACCGATCGCTACCTGCACCTACCCGCCTGTCCAACATCACTACTCTGGACGGCTCTGACTTAGAATACGTGGACAACTACAAATACTTAGGTGTCTGGTTAGACTGTAAACTCTCCTTCCAGACCCATATCAAACATCTCCAATCCAAAGTTAAATCTAGAATTGGCTTCCTATTTCGCAACAAAGCATCCTTCACTCATGCTGCCAAACATATCCTTGTAAAACTGACCATCCTACCAATCCTCGACTTTGGCGATGTCATTTACAAAATAGCCTCCAATACCCTACTCAGCAAATTGGATGCAGTCTATCACAGTGCAATCCGTTTTATCACCAAAGCCCCATATACTACCCACCATTGCGACCTGTACGCTCTCGTTGGCTGGCCCTCGCTTCATACTCGTCGCCAAACCCACTGGCTCCATGTCATCTACAAGACCCTGCTAGGTAAAGTCCCCCCTTATCTCAGCTCGCTGGTCACCATAGCATCTCCCACCTGTAGCACACGCTCCAGCAGGTATATCTCTCTAGTCACCCCCAAAACCAATTCTTTCTTTGGCCGCCTCTCCTTCCAGTTCTCTGCTGCCAATGACTGGAACGAACTACAAAAATCTCTGAAACTGGAAACACTTATCTCCCTCACTAGCTTTAAGCACCAACTGTCAGAGCAGCTCACAGATTACTGCACCTGTACATAGCCCACCTATAATTTAGCCCAAACAACTACCTCTTTCCCAACTGTATTTAATTTTAATTTATTTATTTATTTTGCTCCTTTGCACCCCATTATTTTTTATTTCTACTTTGCACATTCTTCCATTGCAAAACTACCATTCCAGTATTTTACTTGCTATATTGTATTTACTTTGCCATCATGGCCTTTTTTGCCTTTACCTCCCTTCTCACCTCATTTGCTCACATTGTATATAGACTTGTTTATACTGCATTATTGACTGTATGTTTGTTTTTACTCCATGTGTAACTCTGTGTCGTTTTATCTGTCGAACTGCTTTGCTTTATCTTGGCCAGGTCGCAATTGTAAATGAGAACTTGTTCTCAACTTGCCTACCTGGTTAAATAAAGGTAAAATAAATAAATAAATAAACCCTGATTGATGAATGTCAATGAGATCATTAAAGCAAGACTTGAACCTTTTTGCAAAGATTAAGGCTATAATTTTGTAGTCGTTATTTAAGAGTGTGATTGGACGCCAATTATCCATATTTAAGAGATCCTTGCGTGGTTCAGGTATAAGAGTAATAACCCCTTGCTTCAGAGAGGCAGGTAGTTCTCCCTTCTTTATAACCTCAAAGGTTTCAAGTAAAAATTGTGCTATTTCTTCAGAGAAGGTTTTGTAAAATTCAGAGGTTAATCCATCACAACCTGGAGATGTGTTATTTTTTAACTGAGCAACCCCATAATAGATGTCCATAATGGATAAATCTTGACAACAAGACCGATTGAATTCTTCACAAACCGAATTAACATTCTCTATAGAATCAAGGTGATCCTTAGAGTCACTCAAATTGTTATCTAAGGAGTAAAGATTCTCATAAAACTTAGTGGTAAGGTCTGATAACAATTCTCTATCCTCAGTGGTAACCCCATTAATCTTACATTTCCGAAGTGTGTTGAGTTCCCCTCTCCTATTTTCCAAATGAAAAAAAGTATCTACTGTTCTTTTCGCATTTTCCGGCCATTGTTTTCTGGATCTTATGAAAGCTCCTTTAGTCTTTTCCTCACGCAATGTGAGAATCTAGTTGATTCTGTAAATCATTCAATTTAGCTTTCTCATTAAGATCAAGATGCTCAATCTCTGTGATATCCGCAATTGTCTTAGAGATTTCAGCTACCTCACATCTCCTTAAAGCAAGCCGTTTTCCATAATTAATACAGGCTGAGCGGATTTTACATTTCAGCAGTTCGCAATATTTCCCATATTCTGCATTAGATGTAGCTACCGTCATTACTGCACAATCTTACAGTCAACCATATGACTTTATGATCTGTCAGGACTGCAGGCAGTATTTTTGACCTCTACAGTGTTGGGCTCAAGACTAGAGGTTATCACCCACAAATCAATTCTTCATTGTAAAGAATGATCTCTATTACTCCATGTGTATTGTTTCTCTCCAAGGTTTTTAACTCTCCATTTGTCAATTAAGTCCAGGCTTTGGCAGAAATTCACCAACTTGTTCACACCAATTTTAGGCCTATGGGGGAATACATCAGTCTTATTAGAATAAACCATATTAAAATCTCCACCAACTATAATCTGACTGGATGGATATTTTCTCACAAGACTTTTAAGAATTTCTTCAATTTTCTCTAGAAGTAAGTTATTTGGAGGACTAGAACAGTATCCATCCAACACAAATAATCTGTCCATGTGGTTGATGACCGCTACTAGCCAATGTCCATTGGAGTCCATTTGAGAAAACAAAAAATGTCCCTTTGTAATTGTGTGCTAAAATTGCAACCCCAGCTGAATGATTAGTCCCGTGGGCCAAAACAATGACCTTGCCCCACTGATTTTTCCAATAATTATAGTTCTCTTTGCATGAATGTGTTTCTTTAACGAATACAAGATCTGCGTTGCAGTCCTTACAAAACAAACAAAAAAACTTCCCTTCAACAGGTTTCGTATACCCCTGGCATTGATTGACATAAACTTCAAGTCCGTATCTATAGAATAGAAAGCAAAATCCTATGCAATCTCAACTCTACCCTCTCTAAAGTTGCTTCATATATGTATTAACAGAAGTCTTAACTTGTAAACAGTAACACCATAATTCAAAACTAGAACGCTCAGTTTGCAGTGGGGAAGGAGCTTCCTTGTAAACCTACCGACAGAACAAATCACCCTGGTCGTGTTTATTTTCCATCGTTGAAAAAGGCTCTGATTCCCCTGTAGTATCTACCCTTTCCTTGATTTCAGGCATGTTGTCCAAGAGGCCACAATTTTGCCTTTGCTGCTGCAGTCAAGTCCTCACCGAATCTAAATTCTCTCTCTTTCACAAAGGCGCTTTCCTTTGCTTTCTTCCAAACTGCATCTCTCGCTGTCCGAAAAGCAAACTGGATGATGATCGAGTGGCTGATCTTGTTTCTTCCCAATACGATGAGCGATATAAACAGCCATATCCATATATCCATCGGGGAAGTCCAGTGCCACATGGTTACAGATGTCTCTTACTAAGCCCTTCACATTCTCATCCTGGTCCTCAGAGACACTATAAAGCCATAGCCCCCACATTCTCCGGTATTGCTCTGCTTCCGATAAACGCTCTTGCATGTCTGCGATGGTCTTCTCCTGTGCAGTGCATTTCTCATAAGTAGCAGTGTTTGCAAGTTTAAGCTCTTCGAAACTCTTGTATGCATGATTCAGAGGTCTCGAGGTCAACTATTTTTTATGTGTTTTCACGTATCATTTTCTCCAGACCATCGGCTCTTTCGTTTATCTTTGCAGAGACAGCATCGATTATGTTGACCTGTAGTTCGCGCAAAGACAATTCTTTCTGTGTCTTTTTGAGTGCAGGACAATTGACTGGATTTTCAGAATCAACCGAATGTCCAGAATCCTCCATTTCTTCTCCTGAGGAGTCAGGTTGTGGTTTTTCTCCAATGTATGAGTGCTCAGCTAGCAACTGCCTTCTCCTCCCTTTTCTTCCATTTCTCAAAGTTTCAGATCAAATTAGCGGTCAACTAAGTGTTGTTCTCTATTGTGTTTACTACAAGCCAAGTTCTGTTACATTTAATTAAGTTTGAGAGGGATACAAGTTAAGGTTACTCGTAGCAAGCTGAAATCTAGTCTGCACTCGCCTCCATCTTCAGCCTAAGTTTTTCCCCCGATAGTGATCCACTGCTTTGCCAGCAAATCGTCTTGAGTGTGTCTCAATGTATTCAATGGAGTCAATCAGTGTTGTTGCTTTCTCATACAGTGCAAGGTAGCTTTCGTCATTTCTGCTGTTTACCCCACGCGCTGGATAACTGGGCACTTAATAGATTTAGCTGGTGTGCTGTTACTGTTACAAAGTGGTGGTGGGTTTGGCAGTTTTGATGAGCTGTGAATTTTACAATGGCTTTTCTCCAGTTCATAAATCGTGCACTAATGAAGGCAGCATCTGCTCTTTGGCTAAAAGATGGCTGGCTTGAAATCACCAAACCATCTCTCAGATGGAAATCACCAAACCATCTCTCTTGAATTGTCAACACTCTGTTGGCAAGAGTTTGCAATTCTATAAATTGTGGGTGTGGCTGATATGGTTTTGTGCCATCACTGATGTAACTGGACAATGCTGTGCCACTGTCCCCTGTACTGTTGCTGCTGGCAACTGTGACACTGTCCTCTGAAGTATCTCTCCCTGGCTCTTTCACCACCCTCACAGTCTGTCTCCTAGAAAATAAATAAGGTGTTTCCCATACTCCTAACTACCGGTACCCAGAACTACACAATTAATCACAACAGCAATACCATTGCCTTAAACAAATCTTAGTTCAGTCACCAGTTTAAGTTGAGAGTGGGGGTATCCATGGCATTTTCCAATTATGTCCCTATTTTACAAGTCTAAAAAAAGAGAACCTTTCATAATGTTGCCAAACAAAGACTCAATCTTACCTGAGACTCCCTGTCTCTGCCAGTCTTTCCCTGCCCATCTGTCCCCAGCTCTGTCTGTGTGCCATACTTGGCCTGCTCTGCCTAATGACATCATTGAGAAACATTTCCATTAGCATTTCACTTCTTTCTTATTAACATTTTATCAACTAGTCTTTGAGATATTAGGCTACCAGGGTTCTTACTTTGCATTTTGGCGTACTGAAAAAAAGACTCTTGATGTCCGTCTTTTTTCTGCCTGGCTGGCTACACACACACACAATGTGCAGGTTATTTACAGTAGCTGGGCTTCTATCATTTTAGATGGACTTCGATCTAAAAGGTAGCTAGCTAGTCGGCTAGCAAATGTGAAACGGATTACAGTGACAAGGGTTGACAGCTGTATGAGTTCACCATTTACACAACGTATGCTGCAACCTTTTGAATATAGTTTGTGTTTTATTGGCTGGCTTCCAACAATAGCTGAATTTGCATATCATCTTTGCTATCGTCAGTTTACTCCAAGATCGGCACACAGGTGCATCAAAGTCCCCTAGCGACAATTTAGCTTTTGCAACGAGACCATTAAAGATATTTAAGACAATGGCAGAAGAGGAGTGTAGTTCTGTTCATTTTCGAGTTCAGTTTATCACTAACCGTATCACAGGGACTTCGAAGCACTACAGCTGCATGCTGATCTTGGAATAAACTGACAATAGCAAAGGTTCCATCTCTGACGACGCCACATAAATGGAATAGGTACAATCTAGCTTGATAGTTAATGTTTGCTTTGGTTTGCTCGCTAGCTCTGCAAATTCAGCTATTGTGTGTGTGTGTGTGTGAACCCTGCCAACATAAAACAACATCGCTATGGTGCGATTGACTGGATTACGTGCATTGAGTGCCTTTCAGAAGGTAGACACGAACCCTCTGTCACCTTGCCATCTAAGGAACACGACATTGCATTGCTAGCTTCTCTAATTGACTCAAATTCAAATAGCTGCAAACACTGGTTGATGTTACTGTAGACAGCTAGCAAACATCAGCTAACTGCTAGCTAACATTGTGACCTGTAATTTAATGCAGCAAAAAATGAAGACTGGTGACGGTTATAAATGTGTTTTCTTGTATTGAGTGGTAGAAGTAAAGAAATGTCTAACATATCCTTTGTTTGAACAACTTACTGGATGTCAGCCACCAACGACAGACAGACTGTCAGATTCCCACACATGCACACAGTACCTGCATCGTGTGCCACTGCTGAGGGCTGGGAGGCAGTGGATCAAACCATTGTGAGGCAAAGGGCGGGTGGTCGCAATCTTTTGAAACTTAAAAATGCGCTATTAAGTGTCTATAATCATCACAAGTGCTTTCATTGCGTATTATTAATATTATTGAAATTACAGTTATGTTTCCAGTGATATATTGGGGGGGACATATATCATATTTTTCCCAGGGGGGGGGGGTTCCCCCCTGGGAATCCCGCCTTGTATGTTCCATAATTTGTGCACTGGGCTAAAGTAGTGTAGTAGGAAATATGGTGTCATTTGGGCCGAATCATCAACATAGCATTAGTATTAATGTCAATATTCCCTGTCCATTGCTGTTCTGGTTAGTGATTATTGTCTTATTTCACTGTAGAGCCTCTAGCCTTGCTCAATATACCGTATCTGTAATATTTGTGTTATTGACTGTATGTTTGTTTATTCCATGTATAACTCTATGTTGTATGCTTTGCTTTATCTTGGCCAGGTCTCAGTTGTAAATGAGAACTTGTTCTCAACTAGCCTACCTGGTTAAATAAAAGGTGAAATAAAAAATATATATATTTGATGTTTTGGTGCCTTTTGACTTAAGGCAATTCAGAAAGCTGATTGAGGACCTTATTACTGACTAATGTGTCTGTTTATGACTGCAACATTGAGTCACATTAAATCTCTCACGTAGTCTCCTTGTGTACGATATGAACATGTTCAAATCCATTTAAACTTCATGTGCAGACAAAAGGGGAATGAGCAATGCACAAGAGGAACACAATTATTTTCTCCTCTTCGTTATCAAGTGATGCTATTTTCTGTGCTGAAGCCCCTTTGGGAGAACATTTACATGCAGCCTAAGAGCCATGGAGGGAATTAAGCATTTAACTCCTTCACGGGGGATTAGTTCAATTAAGATTTTGAAGTGAGGGTGAAATAGAGAAAACAGTAATGTGGAGTTCTGTAGAGTTATGGAGGAGCTCTGCAAATCAACATTCAATGGAGGTCCTGAAGAAAGCTTCCTTTCTTGCTAATGTGGTCCGTGACATGGTCACATTAGCCATCACTTGTTTTGTAACTATTTAATCCTAGTAAAGATTCCCTGTCTTAGGTTAGTTAGGATCACCACTTGATTTTAAGAATGTGAAATGGCAGAATAATAGTAGAGAATGATTTACTTAAGCTTGTATTTCTTTCATCACATTCCCAGTGGGTCAGAAGTTTACATACACTCAATTAGTATTGGTAGCATTGCCTTTAAATGGTTTAACTTGGGTCAAACGTTTCGGGTAGCCTTCCACAATCTTCCCACAATAAGTTGGGTGAATTTTGGCCCATTCCTCCTGACAGAGCTGGTATAACGGAGTCAGGTTGTCACGTTCGTTATAATGATTGGACCAAGGCGCAGCGTGCGTAGAGTTCCACATCATTTTAATAAATCGAAACTCACCAAACAAAAACAATAAAGCACAACCGAACCGTGAAGCTACTGGTGTGCACACAGGCAACTAACTATCGACAAGATCCCACAAATCACAATGGGAAAAATGGCTACCTAAATATGATCCCCAATCAGAGACAATGATAAACAACTGTCTCTGATTGGGAACCATAGTAGGCCAACATAAACCATTAATCACCTAGATGACCCACCCTAGTCACTTTCACGCACCAACCAACATAGAAAATAAACAGCACTCTATGGTCAGGGCGTGACACCGGTTGTAGGTCTCCTTGCTCACACATGCTTTTTCAGTTCCACCCACAAATTTTCTGTGGGATTGAGGTCAGGGTTTTATGATGGCCACTCTAAAGTGCACCAGTCCCTCCTGCAGCAAAGCACACCCACAACATGATGCTGTCACCCCTTTGCTTCACGGCTGTAATGGTGTTCTTCTGCTTGTAAGCCTCACACTTTTACCTCAAAACATAACGATGGTCATTATGGCCAAACAGTTCTGTTTCATCAGACCAGGACATTTCTCCAAAAAGTACGATCTGTGTCCCCTTTTTCAGTTGCAAACCGTAGTCTGGCATTTGTTATGGCGGTTTTGGAGCAGCGGCTTCTTCCTTGCCGAACGGCCTTTCAGGTTATGTCGACATAGGACTCGTTTTACTGTGGATATAGATACTTTTGTACCGGTTTCCTCCAGCATCTTCACAAGGTCCTTGGCTGTTCTGGGGTTGATTTGCACTTTTCGCACCAAAGTACATTCATCTCTAGGAGACAGAACGCATCTCCTTCCTGGAGTGTATGACGGCTGCGTGGTCCCATGGTGTTTATACTTGCGTACTATTGTTTGTAGATGAACGCAGTACCTTCAGGCGTTTGGAAATTGCTCCCAAGGATGAACCAGACATCTGGAGCTCTGCAATTTTTTTTCGTTTGATTTTCCCATGATGTCAAGCAAAGAGGCACTGAGTTTGAAGGTAGGCCTTGAAATACAGCCACAGGTACACCTCCAATTGACTCATGTCAATTAGCCTATCAGAAGCTTCTAAAGCCATGACATAATTTTCTATAATTTTCCAAGCTGTTTAAAGCCACAGTCAACTTACTGTATGTAAACTTCTGACCCACTGGAATTGTGATACAGTGAATTGTAAGTGAAGTAATGTCTGTAAACAATGACTTGTCATGCACAAAGTAGATGTCCTAACCGACTTGACAAAACTATAGTTTGTTAACAAGACATTTGTGGAGTGGTTGAAAAACGACTCCAACCGTATGCAAACGGGGGTTACAGCAGCAGGCAGAAATGACATACTAGAAGCATCTATTACACAGGTTATTGTCAGGTAACCCGAATATTGCTACAAAAAAAGCAGTTCTCCCTCGTATTAGAGTTTGCTTTTATTTGATTCTTAAAAATAGTCAATAAACTTCTTGAAAAAAGCAATACAAAACTATCCTACATTATTTGTCACATTCATTCTTGTGGCAAGACCATCGTTCCTTATCTTCTCAAAACTGTCAAGAGGAAAGTCCCTGATAGTGTTCTGTCTCCTGTATCCCATTAGAAATAGAATTATAATTCTGGATCTGGTCTATTTCATTATAGTCTTTGTATCAGAACGTTTTCAGATGCTTTGGTGAGATGCTTTATGGTAAAAGTCCGATCAGACAATCCAAAGCTTCACAACACATGTAACTTCACTGCAGTGCCAGGAATAGCTGTGTGACATTGCAAATCACAAACAGTTGGAGAACTTGGCCTGCATGCATCAAATGAGAAAAGTTAAAGAAACTCTGCCCAAAACAAATGTATTGGTATTTGTTTCATCAGTCCATTGTTGATTGAAATACCAAAAAGATAGTTTTGGGGTGTAGTTTTCCTTTCAAATGTGGCTGAGGCACACTAGTGAGTGAAGGATCTTGAATACAGTGAGGATATAGAATTAAAAACAGTCTTTGAACCCAAGATCCACATCATTTGCAGGTACGAGCTTGTATTTTATTTTCAATAATGTTATCCTGGTAGGCAGTACAAGTGAAATATCACCTTACATAAATGAGTTAGAAAATGGAATGCATTTAATAAAAGCTTCAACGTTACCGTGCGACACTCTAGTCGTTTCACTTTCTGTATTAGCAGCAAATCGACTCATTTGAGGGTAAGAAATATAGATATGATCCCTGCTCAATTTCATTTCACAGACCAGATCAGTCTGTTAAAGTGTAGTGCCACCTGCTGGTCAATATGGAACAATGTCTAAAACAAAAAATGGAGGAAATGGTCCAGCGCCACCGGTTCTCAATCTCTGAGAAGACCGAAGTTATTGAGCAAACAATTCAAAGCATGTTCCAGATACCAGTTGTAACATTTAAAAAAGGCCGTTTCATACTTTTTAATCAAAGCAAGCAAAGTCCACACAAAGTCATTCGTGGCTCGGTCAAGTGCCCTTAACTGTGAGAGCTGTAGCGAAACAGGTAGATCTATAAACCCGTCAAATCATGGTAAATGGAATTATTTAATCATTTGGTGCATACATGTTCGCCTGTACAATCTGGCAAAGAGATGCTAAACTAAGACAGGGACGATGTGCTTAGAAATCATATATAAGCAGTCTACATTCCAAAGCATTCAGATACACTTAAAAATACAATTTTATATGTACATAATAAAAAGGCTTGCTGAGAGCTTATAAAAAAATATCATACTCGTGGAGAAGGTCGACTTCTCAAAGGAAGAGAGCGGTCTAAGTTTACAATGGGTGAGTGGAGACCGCCATAGGAACGGTATTCCAGCAAAACAGCAGACCTCTTCCGCCAAGTAAAGAGGTGGTCTGAGGGGGGGGGGGTTTCAATTCTGAAACTCAAAAACTGTGGTGTATTTCATCCACCCAATTAGCCATGGTGGGAAATTAATTATACAAGATGTACTCCTCTCAAACTGACCATGGATCAGTGTACAGAAACATTATTTAAAATATTCAAATTGGTGTGTGTGTATTTATATCTGTCGCTCAACATGGTTCAACTCAAATTGCAGTTAGACCCACTAAAGTCATTTTAAACCTGGGCAAGAGCATCCGATAAATCTGAACTCTAATTTCAGTGGAAATCCCCCATTGACGCAATGCAAAATGTAGGCACAATTTAAACCAGCTTTGGCATCTCAAGTTTAGATTGGGCCCTCACTGAATAGCAGGCAGAGATTACTTTCCTTTAACACCCTTCAACCCTGACAGATGAATGTTAACCCAGACGTTGTTCACGTTCTCATTCAGGGTTGGAGAAGACAAAACGGCACAGTAACTGTAGCAGAAACAAGTGACGGGACATAGTCATTGTCAGAAGGACACAGCAATCTGAAAGCCTTACTTCTGTCCGTCTCTGGGGAGTGGGACTACTAGTGATTAAAGCCACAGGGGCCTTGAAACGGGAGGACGTTATTCTTTGTATTGACATCAGCAGGGAGAGGGTGGGGGGGGTTGTGGCTTTTGCAACAGTAAACCTATAATCACCGCTGCACTCGAAGTGGCACGGACCATAACACCCACAGAGGACAAAGCTAACGTGGTGCCATGAAAGTCAAAACAATTCCCGACTTTGAAACAATTCATTACTACATTGTGAATGCGTCCAAATAAATGCTGGGAATGACTGTTGCCAAATGCATGCCCTGTCATTTGTCCTATAAGACGGTTATTTTCAAATAGGTATTCTTAAATACAATTCCCATTGCAGTGGAGTCCATGATGGTGGGGGTGGTAGAATGGAGGAGTGAGGAAGAGGGCGACTTTTGAGACCTGAAAGAACTGAACAAAAACAAACAAAAGTGTTCTCTCCACAGACTGGTCCTCTGGCACCACTGATTGACTCGTCTTGGACATCTTATGATATGTAGTTGGCAACGTGAAAATGTATTTCCCACACCACTGACATGTCTCAGACGCCACAGACAGAGACCGAGTGACCCGTTTCTCTCAGATAGCATACATGTTTTTCAGGCAGTAAACCTTATCCACAGGCTGAGCAGGTCCCATTCCGGCTCCTCAACCAACCTGTGATGCACCTCCTCACTTCGCTACTTGTAAAAAATAAAAAAACATGATTGAGGGAGAGAGAAAAAAAACTACTGAAACGGCAGAGAGTAAGTAAATATAGTACAAACAAAACATTAAAAAACTCAGATGGGGGAAAAAAATTAAAAGAGCTATGGAAAAAGCTGATAGCCTGCCCCGTCGCCTGAGTTCGTGTCCATTTCTCCTTCCATCAGTGACATCAGTCTGTCTGGTGTTATGAGATGACCTCGGTGTGGGAGGGCACCGACTCCACCAGCGTCACCTGCTCCTCGGCCGAGTCCAGCTCCTCCGTCTTAATGATGATGTCTCCCTCCTGGAGCACCACCACCTCCTCCTCCTCCTCCTCCTCCTCCTCCTCCTCCTCAACCACTTCCTCCTGCTCAGAGGTGCCGTTGGTATGGCTGTACGACATGGCCTCCAGCTTCATACGGTACTGCTCTGCTTCCTGCTCTTTGCACATCAGCTGCTGCCGGTACTCCTGGGCCTTCCGGTTGGCCTCCTGCAGCTGCCTCTGTAACTGCTCCTGGACAGATGGATGGAGAAGAGGAGAAAGGGACAGAAAGGTCAGACCAAAGTTCACACACTTGCACTTCACTTGTGCCAACTGCACTTCACTTGTGCCAACTGCACTTCACTTGTGCCAACTGCACTTCACTTGTGCCAACTGCACTTCACTTGTGCCAACTGCACTTCACTTGTGCCAACTGCACTTCACTTGTGCCAACTGCACTTCACTTGTGCCAACTGCACTTCACTTGTGCCAACTGCACTTCACTTGTGCCAACTGCACTTCACTTGTGCCAACTGCACTTCACTTGTGCCAACTGCACTTCACTTGTGCCAACTGCACTTCACTTGTGCCAACTGCACAGTATCAAAGTACCAAAATAATATAAAGAGTTAACTTAAGCCCCCAAAACATTTCACAGCAGCATCTAGAATCTCGAGAAATATGCAATACAAAATAAATGAACAAAACATTTTGCTTGAGTCAGAAACCAGTTAAAATGGCAGAAGCATATCAGTTTAATGTGTTGCACAAGAGAAAATGTGCCCCCCCGCCGACCGTGTCTCCAGACTCCATGTGGTTGGCAGAGGCCTCTAGTTTCCTCTTGCGGGCAGGCGGGGGCTGGGGTTCCTCCTCAACCACCTCCTCTGTCACCTGATTGGCTGGCATCGCCAACACTGCAAATCAACAGACAACAGCTCAGAGCCTGAAGGAACATAGTATCGAACGGGACCATTAGGTTAATTAATCAACTAAATTAATGACGAAGTAGTACACAATGTCCGACAAAGGAACTAGAACAAAACAATCTGCCAGAAAGCTAGAAACTGTTGTCTACAAATACAAGGTCCACACTGTCACAACAATAAGGTTGCTTGTAGGTTAAGTGGACATTCCACTGTGTGACTAAAGTTACCTACCGCTTTAATGCTGCGTTCATAAAGTGAGAAGGTGGTAATTACCAGTTGTGAAGTCACAAATACCAGTTGGATGCAGTCACGTTCTTTAAAGTCATTGAGAAAGGCCAAGAATGTGCCAACCATATTAACAGATTTATAAAAAACTGTTTTGTTGTTGCATTTAATTGATGAAAATGCTGTTAGAGGTAATTTCCTTATTAGATGATGTCAGAGGTAAGCATGTGGGAGAGGTCAGAGCTGAGAGATGACAGACGAGTTTCCTACTAGTAATTACCAGTTGGAGGGGCGATAGTGGATTTTCCCAGTCGTACAGTATGTGGTAAGACCACCTTCCCACTTGGTTATGAATGCAGCATTAGAACACCAAGTGCTGGTTTCCCAGACCCAGATAAAGTCTACTCCGAGACTCAAAACAGCTATCAATTGAGATTCTCCACTGAGCATGCCTTTTCAGTCCGAGAGTAGGGTCCAAGAAACTGTTCCCAAATGGATAGAGGCTATGGGAAGTGGCTACAGGCTGAAATGAGCACCGTTATGTGACCAAAAGTGAGACGTTCTCTTACTCTGTTGTCCATGCTGCATGGTGACAAAGAATGGCTGACCAAGCCCTCCAGTCTGTAGGTTACCGTGTTGGTCGGTCACTATGGTGATAACCCTTTGACCTTGCTCGTTCACCATGTGCTGGATGCTGCCGGGGTCCAAAGAATTGGCTGCTATGGCTTCCTCCGAGTCACCTGCTGTCAGGCAAGGGGTAAAACAGAGGGAGAGTGGAGGAAAAGGTTCACTTTTAGTGTCGACCGTCATTTTTGTATTAGGAAATAGTTAATGTTTAAGCCTATATACAGTACCAGTCAAATGTTTGGACACCTACCTACCTAGTCAAGTGTTTTTCCTGTATTTGTACTACTTTTATATAGAATAATAGTGAAGACATCAAAAATATGAAATAACCCATATCAAATAATGTAGTAACCAAAAAAAAAAAAAAAAAGTGTTTCAACAAATTAAAATATATTTTAGATTCTTCAAAGTAGCCACCATTTGCCTTGACAGCTTTGCACACTCTTGGCATTCTCTAAACCAGCTTCAATTGGAATGCTTTTCCAACAGTCTTGAAAGAGTTCCCACATATGATGAGCACTTGTTGGTTGCTTTTCCTTCACTCTGCGGTGAAACTCATCCTACACCATCTCAATTGGGTTGAGGTCAGGTGATTGTGGAGGCCAGGTAATCTGATGCAGTACTCCATCACTCTCCTTCTTGGTCAAATAGCCCTTACACAGCCTGGAGGTGTGTTGGGTCATTGTCCTGTTGAAAAACAAATAATCCCACTAAGCGCAAACCAGATCAGATGGCGTATCGCTGCAGAATGCTGTGGTAGTAATGCAACTTAAGTGTGCCTTGATTTCTAAATAAATCACTGAGTGTCACCAGCAAAGCACCCCCACACCTCCTCCATTCTTCCCAGTAGGAACCAGACATGCGTAAATCATGCGTTCACCTACTCTGCGTCTCACAAAGACGCAGAGATTTTTGGTTGGAACCAAAAATCTCACATTTGGACTCGGACCAAAAGGACAGATTTCAGTTTCTTGGCCCAAGCAATTCTTTTCTTCTTATTGGTGGCCTTAAGTAGTGGTTTCCATGCAGCAATTTGACCATGAAGGCTTGACTCAGTCTCCTCTAAACAGTTTATGTTGATATGTGTCTGTTACTTGTCCTTTACTGTAAAGCATTTATTTGGGCTGTAATCTGAGGCTAGTAACTAATGAATTTATCCTCTGCAGCAGAGGTAACTCGGGGTCTTCCTTTCCTATGGCGGTCATCATGAGAGCCAGTTTCATCATAGCGCTTGATGTTTTTGCGACTGCACTTGAAGTTCATTAAATTCTCCGGATTGACTTGACCTTCATGTCTTTAAGTAATGGACTGTAGTATTTCTTTGCTTATTTGAGCCGTTCGTGCCATAATATGGAATTGGTATTTTACTAAATAGGGCCATCTTCTGTATACCTCCCCTACCATGTCACATCGCAAGGAAAGAAATTCCACAAATTAACATTTAACAAGGCACAACTGGTAATTCAAATGGATTCCAGGTGACTACCTCATGAAGGTGGTTGAGAGAATGCCAAGTGTGTAAAGCTGTCATCAAGGCAAAGGGTGGCTACTTTGAAGAATCTCAAATATATTTTGATTTGTTTAACACTTTTTTGGTTACTACATGATTCCATGTGTTATTTCATAGTTTTGATGTCTTTACTATTATTCTACAATGTAGAAAATAGTCAAATAATTAAGAAAAACTCTGGAATATGGAGCGTGAGGATTGCCAACCCTTCTCTATTGGCGCAGCGATTTTGTCCCCAGTGAATTTGGAGAAGTCACTTTACAGTAACAATCCTATTATACATAGCACAGTCTGCATCTGGAAGCAAAGAAAGGTCAATTTTGAACTTAAACCAATATCATTCCTGTTTCCAATTGCCAGGAATCACTCCTTTGCCCCCTCTAACCTTGACAACCCCTTTAAGCGATGGGGAGAGCTCTGGATCAATACCATAGGGGATCTATATATAGAAGGGAACATTGCCTCCTTTGATTTTCTGAGGGAAACCTATAATCTTCCCAGTAACTTTTTCCCCCAGATACTTACAGATTAGAGACGGTTAGAAAACATCTTCCGACATTTGGAAACGCTAAACCTTCCATGTTTGACGGATGCATACAAATGTGTCCCACCTCAGGCAAACTGATCTCTCGTCTATATGACGCTTTTCTGTTAGCGAACCTTCTACAGATGCCATTAAGGCAAAATGGGAGGAAGAGCTATGGACTGAAATTTCTGTGGCAGACTGGGAAGATCGCTTGGAGTATATACACTAGAGGTCGACCGATTAATCGGAATAGCCGATTAATTAGGGCCGATTTCAAGTTTTCGTAATCGGAAATCAGTATTTTTGGACACCGATTAAAAAATTAAAAATATATATTTTTTAACACCTTTATTTAATCTTTATTTAACTAGGCAAGTCAGTTAAGAACGCATTCTTATTTTCAATGACGGCCTAGGAACAGTGGGTTAACTGCCTTGTTCAGGGGCAGAATGACAGATTCTTACCTTGTCAGCTCAGGGATTCAATCTTGCAACCTTACAGTTAACTAGTCCAACGCTCTAACCACCTGATTACATTGCACTCCACGAGGAGCCTGCCTGTTACGCGAATGCAGTAAGCCAAGGTAAGTTGCTAGCTAGCATTAAACTTAACAATCAATCAAAATCACTAGTTAAACTAGTAATATCAACCATGTGTAGTTATCTAACGTGTCCTGCGTTGCATATAATCGATGCGGTGCGTATCGTTGCTCCAATGTGTACCTAACCATAAACATCAATGCCTTTCTTAAAATCAATACACAGAAGTATATATTTTTAAACCTGCATAGTTAGCTAAAAGAAATCCAGGTTAGCAGGCAATATTAACCTGGTGAATGTGTCATTTCTCTTGCGTTCATTGCACGCAGAGTCAGTGTATATGCAACAGTTTGGGCCACCTAATTTGCCAGAATTCGACATAATTATGGATGGAAGTTCCCTCTACCAAATTATGGCTCAGCGATTTGGCAAACACTACTGGCAGTCTCTCTTCTCTTATTTGGACCATTTGGCACTGTGAATGTGTACATTTTAATGCACTCTCACTTGTGATGTTTTAATCTACCCTTGGGCAGAATGTGCTTGCCCGAGGGGTGGGGGGGTATCCTCTTTCTGTATGTTTTATTTTGTATTATTTAGTTTGTACCTATAACTCCGGGTCTTTTCGAATCAGTCTGCTCTTATGTTTATATAAGAATTGCATACTTGTCTTTCTATAAAATACCTATACACCATTTGTGTGTGTGTGTAAAAGAAAACCAAGGAATGAGTAGGTGTGTTCAAACTTTTGACTGGTACTGTACATATTCTGGACTGTACTTTGTGGCAGTCAACGTGTGGGCTCAATCTTCTCATTTAAATAAGCATTACATACAGAAGTAACAAGGTAAAGCGCAAAGGAATTCAAGCTGTGAGAAAGTATTTCCATCTGATTGGTGAGAATCAGTGTTTCTTTTCTGCATGACCTTTGATTCCCACATATCTCACATTGTGGTCACTACCTCATTGTGTGATACCACAAAACATCAACAGACCCTATCAGTTTATGAGATCAGAGTGATAAAGGCCAGGGACTAGGCACTAGACTAGAGGAAACAACGAAGCGTGGGGCACTTTACTCTGATCCTTGAAAAGATGTAGCCGTTAACTGGAGAAACCAGGTCATTTTTACCTGACTGGCTGGCCTTTTCTTTCCATAACCAGCGGAGGCTACTGAGGGTAGGACGGCTCATAATGGCTGGAGCAAATGGAATGGTATTAAACACGTGGATTTATTTGATACCATTCCACGCCAGTCATTACCGCGAGCCCATCCTGCACAATTAAGTGCCACCAACCTCCTGTGTTTTTAACATCCACAAACCCTTCGTCAGAAGACCAGTCATTTCAAATAGTATGAACCCTAGCCTAACTGAAGGAGGTTTGGTGTGTGTAAAAACCCAGTAGCTACCCGAGTTGATGTTGTTGAGGAGGTCTGCCAGGTTGACCACACCCCCCGGGAGCCCTGGTATGCCCTGGATGATAAACTGAGGCTGGGCCGAGCTCCCAGTCATGCCAGCCTCTGCGTTCATGTTCACCTGGTTCTGCATTCCCTCCTATAGACAAACATTGTCAACAACACTATCAGAGAGACAGACAGATAGATACACACACACACACACACGGGAGACTGCCAGGAGCAAGTCCTTAGGTACATTTGTCCTTTTTGGTCTAGAATAGTGCGCGGAAACCTTCTCTCAACTAGACTCCACATGCAACTTAAGGTCTCACCTGTAGTAGGAGCATAAGGTCTGCATTCTGGATGTCTCCTGCGATGTCAAACGGCGTCTTATCAAATTTACTGAGAGCGTGAACATCGGCGCCATGTTTCACGAGCGTCTCCGCTACCCTTTGGTGGCCATTCTGGGCGGCCCAGTGGAGAGCAGTCATCTTCAGCATGTCCTTGGCATTAATGTCTGCGCCACTCTGTAGAGTGTGACCCAGGAACAATGACAGGGACAGGATAAGACAGCTGGCAGACTTGGCAGTTTTACTGCTTTCTTCACACATGTATCCACTTTTTCTAGTGTACTTAAATGTAAGAAATGTTGGTCAGAGAAAGAGCAGGACTCTGCATCTGAAAATGGCCTCTGGTCAAAAGCAGTGTACTATATTAGGAATTGGCCAGGTCAGGCCCTAAACACACACAATAAACAGCTAAAACCTTAGAAAAGAAAGAGACACGTGTACCCTGACTAATAGATCCACGATGACATTGTGGCCCTCTGAAGCAGCCATGTGCAGAGGGGTCCTGTCCACTTTGGTTCGGGCATCCCTGCTGACGCCTGCCCTGAGCAGCACCTCGGCAGTGGAATAGTGCCCGTGTTGGGCGGCCAGGTGCAACGGAGATGTGCCCAGCTGCTCAGAGTGCCAAAGAGAAAGAGGGATAAAAAGTCAAAACACCATACAGTTGAACCAGACTGGCACTTCAGACAATGTTTTACGTTTAAACCACACAAACCAGACAAAACCCTGGGGTGGGTAAAACTAGTTAAACTGAAGCAGATAATGAAAATTGCCAGGATAGAGAAGGTAAGACAGGAATCATTACCCAGTCTGTGGTGAAGGGAGCCCCATTGGCCATGAGTGTCCTGACTTCATCATCCTGGCCTTTCCGTGCAGCCTCAAGGAGCCGCTTCCCCAAATCCACCAGCGACATCTGAGACAACACAATTACAAAGATTGCAGTATTTGGCCCTGTGACTGTACATGTATGCAAACTGTTGCAGTATGTTTTCACTGAGGGGGTAGCCTGACTTAGGTCTGCTGTTAAACAGTATTAGGCGGTTGTGAAGTTACCCGTTCACACAATGTAGGCCTGCCTACCTGTTCCATGTAGTGTACACATAAATAGGGCCCTGTATTTTGGTTAATCGTGTCACATTAACTGGATTAGAACCGTTTATCATAAAACTGTCCCCTTTTCTTTTTATGTCAGATGGTCCAGCACCATCCTCAGAGAATTGCTTTCATTTTTGGTCCAAATCTAATTTATGAAAAAAGACTTCAAATAAAAAAGGTTAAAATCCAGGTCATATGACATGATATACCAAAACACAGGGCCCTACTTAATAAAAGTATGTACTTTTAAGCCAACTTGAAACCCAATAATGGGTTAGGGTACTAGTGCATTTTTGGCTAACTTAATCAAATGAGAGGACTCTGCCCTGAGCATATATTTACAATTTAACATAGCTATAAGTGTGTTAATCCCATTTCAGATATTACGGACATAAAGTTGTGTTATTAGCTATGCTAGATCAATTTTGTTAAACAGAAATCACCATGGAAGTATTATAGTCGTAATGGAACTTACGACTTTGACTCATCACATATGCTGCGGCTACTGTTTAGCGTCTATCCTGTTTCCTAGTCACTTTACCCCTACCTATATGTAACATATCTACATCGTACCTCTGCACATGGATTCGGTACTGGTACCATATGTATATAGCCAAGTGATCTCGTTACTCATTGTGCATTTATTCATCGTGTTACTATTTTTCTCTCTGCGTTGTTGGGAAGGGCCCTAATCATCTCACTGTTTGTCTACACCTGTTGTTAACAAAGCATGTGACAAATAAAATGTGGTTTGATTAACAACTTGGCGTTAGTAATGCAAGATATCGATCGTGAAATAGACCAACAACAAAAAACACGGCAGCAAAGGGGCGCGCTTTCGTTCTGTGGAGTGTCAAGGCTACACATCTCTGGAGAAGAAACGGGCTTTTGTTGTTGCTGCAGACTCGTGCTATTTAGGCGAATGAGTCGAGCCAATCCCGGATATATGCTTATCAGATGTCCCATTTGAGCACAACACAAGCAAAAGCGTGGAGATGGAGACGATGAGTAGCCATCTTATACGCCTCGGTGGTGAAAAGGAACAAGAGGCGGCCATGTGTTACATTATCCGTTAAATCATTCACCTACATTATTTAACAACCACGAACAACGACATTTAAATACATGACAGGAAACTCTTTGATATTAAGTTGTTGGTTTTCCGGGGGAAGTCAAGAGAAATTCCTATTTTACACGAAGAGAAAAAACTACTTCCACATCCGGTTAACAGCATTCTTTCTCGCACGCTTCATCAAATGGTTTCGCGCAATTTTTCTGATTTTAAACGATCGATTAATTCATAATTGCTTTTTGTCAAAGAGATGCCATCACCTTTACCGTGCGAGTATTTATACAATATCATATGAGCCTGATGGCGCCAGGTTTGTTATCTAACCAACCATGTAGCTAGTTAGCTAAGGTTCTCAAGCAATAACTTCACATACTAGCTACGTTAACGACACTTAAAGTATGAACACACGTAAGAAATGGGAAAGTTCCACGAACTGTTTAGTGCGCGTGATTAATGTGGATATTCGCACAATGTCCCAGCTTCGAAACTACCACCTTGCTGTGTTACTCGGTCTCGTAACTAGCCAGATCTAAGATAGTTAGCTAATGCCTGGCTAACTTTAATAACAGCTAACGCTAGCTAGCTGGAGGCGGAATCCCGAATGGACGCAAGCTAACGTTGTGTAGTTCTTACCTCAATACGGCTTCAAATGAATGCTCTTAGGCTGCAGACATAAGTTCCTTGACTTTACCCACTTATTTTGAATGTTCTCCTCACCTTAGATAATGAAAATAAATTATATTTTTGTATTAAAACGGATACAAAGATGGCGGCAACTCGACACCGGAGGTGGAAATCGAGCTTTTTGAACCCTCTTGTGGGCGGGCGAATGAAAAAGTAGCAAGCCCTTCAATGGCCAATTAACCCATTACGGTAAAAAGGCGATACTGAATTTACGCTGTAAAAAAAATATGAACGCAACTTGTGAAGTGTTTGTCCCATGTTTCATGAGCTGAAATAAAAGATCCCAGACATTTTCCATGTGCACAAACAGCTTATTTCTCTCAAATGTTGTGCACAAATTTGTTTACATCCTTGTTAGTGAGCCTTTCTCCTTTGCCATGATAATCCATCCATCTGACAAGTGTGGTATATCAACAAGCTGATTAAACAGCATGATCATTACACATGTGCACCTTGTGCTGGGGACAATAAAAGGCCACTCTAAAATGTGCCGTTTTGTCACACAAAACAATACCACAATGTCTCAAATTTTGAGGGAGCGTGCAATTGTCATGCTGACTGCAGAAATGTCAGCCAGAACTGTTGCCAGATAATTTTATGTTAATTTCTCTACCATAAGCCGCCTCTGTCGTTTCAGAGAATTTGTCAGTATGTCCAACCGTTCTCACAACTGCGGACCACGTGTTTTTTGATGTCAACCTTGTGAACAGAGTGCCCCATGCTGGCGGGTAATTTTTTGGGCGGGTAATTTTTTTGTATTATTTCACCTTTATTTAACCAGGTAGGCTAGTTGAGAAATTCTCGTTTACAACTGCAACCTGGCCAAGATAAAGCAAAGCAGTGCAATACAAACAACAATACAGAGTTACACATGGAATAAACAAACATACAGTCAATAATACAATAGAAAAAGTCTATATACAGTGTGTGCAAATGAGGTAGGATAAGGGAGGTAAGACAATAAATAAGCCATAGTGGCAAAAATAATTACAAAATAGCAATTAAACACTGGAGTGATAGATGTGCAGAATATGAGTGTGCAAGTAGAGATACTGTGACGCTACGGTCACAAGACGCAGGGACAATTCTAATTGTCCCTAGAATTTCTAAGCAAACAGCTGGAGGCAGGGCTTTCTCCTATAGAGCTCCATTTTTATGGAATGGTTTGCCTACCCATGTGAGAGATGCAAACTCAGTCTCAACCTTTAAGTCTTTACTGAAGACTCATCTCTTCAGTGGGTCATATGAATTTTTTATTTTTTACCTTTATTTTACTAGGCAAGTCAGTTAAGAACAAATTCTTATTTTCAATGACGGCCTAGGAACAGTGGGTTAACTGCCTGTTCAGGGGCAGAACGACAGATTTGTACCTTGTCAGCTCGGGGGTTTGAACTTGCAACATTCCGGTTACTAGTCCAACGCTCTAACCACTAGGCTACCCTGACGCCTCTGGCCCAGGAGTGTGAAGGTGAACGGAAAGGCTCTGGAGCAACGAACCGCCCTTGCTGTCTCTGCCTGGCCGGTTCCCCTCTTTCCACTGGGATTCTCTGCCTCTAACCCTATTACAGGGGCTGAGTCACTGGATTACTGGTGCTCTTTCATGCCGTCCCTAGGAGGGCTGCGTCACTTGAGTGGGTTGAGTCACTGATGTGATATTCCTGTCTGGGTTTGCGTCCCCCCTTGGGTTGTGCCGTGGCGGAGATCTTTGTGGGCTATACTCGGCCTTGTCTCAGGATGGTAAGTTTGTGGTTGAAGATATCCCTCTAGTGGTGTGGGGGCTGTCCTTTGGCAAAGTGGGTGGGGTTATATCCTTCCTGTTTGGCCCTGTCCGGGGGTATCATCGGATGGGGCCACAGTGTCTCCTGACCCCTCCTGTCTCAGCCTCCAGTATTTATGCTGCAGTAGTTTATGTGTTGGGGGGCTAGGGTCAGTTTGTTATATTTGGAGTACTTCTCCTGTCTTATCTGGTGTCCTGTGTGAATTTAAGTATGCTCTCTCTAATTCTTTCTTTCTCTCAGAGGACCTGAGCCCTAGGACCATGCCTCAGGAATACCTGGCATGATGACTCCTTGCTGTCCCCAGTCCACCTGGCCGTGCTGCTGCTCCAGTTTCAACTGTTCTGCCTGTGATTATTATTATTTGACCATGCTGGTCATTTATGAACATTTGAACATCTTGGCCATGTTCTGTTATAATCTTCACCCGGCACAGCCAGAAGTGGACTGGCCACCCCTTATAGCCTGGTTCCTCTCTAGGTTTCTTCCTAAGTTTTGACCTTTCTAGGGAGTTTTTCCTAGCCCCCGTGCTTCTACACCTGCATTGCTTGCTGTTTGGGGTTTTAGGCTGGGTTTCTGTACAGCACTTTGAGATATCAGCTGATGTACGAAGGGCTATATAATTACATTTTATTTTATTTGATACTGGGGTGCAAAGGAGCAAAATAACAGTATATGGATGAGGTAGTTGGATGGACTATGTACAGGTGCAGTGATCTGTGAGCTGCTCTGACAGCTGGTGCTTAAAGCTAGTGAGGGAGATGTGTCTCCAGCTTCAGTGATTTTTACAGTTCGTTCCAGTCATTGGCAGCAGAGAACTGGAAGGAAAAGTGGCCAAAAGAGGAATTGGCATTGGGGGTGACCAGCAAGATATACCTGCTGGAGCGCGTGCTACGGGTGGGTGCTGCTATGGTGACCATTAAGCTGAGATAAGACGGGGCTTTACCTAGCAAAAACAAATAGATGACCTGGAGCCAGTGGGTTTGAAGCGAGGCCCAGCCAACGAGAGCATACAGGTCGCAGTGGTGGGTAGTATAAGGGGCTTTGGTGACAAAATGGATGGCACTGTGATAGACTGCATCCAATTTGCTGAGTAGAGTGTTGGAGGCTATTTTGTAAATGACATCGCAGAAGTCAAGGATCGATAGGATAGTAAGTTTTGCGAGGGTATGTTTGGCAGCATGAGTGAAGGATGCTTTGTTGCGAAATAGGAAGCCGATTCTAGATTTAATTTTGGATTGGAGATGCTTAATGTGAGTCTGGAAGGAGAGTTTACAGTCTAACCAGACACCTAGGTATTTGTAGTTGTCCACATATTCTAAGTCAGAACCGTCCAGAGTTGCTGGACGGGCGGGCATGTGTGGGCAGCGATCGGTTGAAGAGCATGCATTTAGTTTTTCTTGCATTTAAGAGCTGTTGGAGGCCTCGGAAGGAGAGTTGTATGGAATTGAAGCTTGTCTGGAGGTTAGTTAACACAGTGTCCAAAGAAGGGCCAGATGTATACAGAATGGTGTCGTCTGCGTAGAGGTGGATCAGAGAATCACCAGCAGCAAGAGCGACATCATTGATGTATACAGAGAAAAGAATCGTCCCGAGGATTAAACCCTGTGGCACCCCCATAGAGACTGCCAGAGGTCTGGACAACAGGCCCTCCGATTTGACACATTGAACTCTGTCATTTGAGAAACCAAGACTGTTGAGTCTGCCGATAAGAATGTGGTGATTGACAGAGTCGAAAGCCTTGGCCAGGTCGATGAATACAGCTGCACAGTATTGTCTCTTATCGATGGCAGTTATGATATCATTTAGGAACTTGAGCGTGGCTGAGGTGCACCCATGACCAGCTCTGAAACCAGATTGCATAGCGGAGAAGGTACGGTGGGATTCAAAATGGTCGGTGATCTGTTTGTTAACTTAGCTTTCGAAGACCTTAGAAAGGCAGGGTAGGATAGATATAGGTCTGTACCAGTTTGGGTTATGGTATGGGCAGGCATAAGCTATGGACAATGAACACAATTGCATTTGATCTATTCCAAGTTTAATGCACAGAAATAACCAGAATGAGATCCTGAGGCCCATTTTTTTTTTAAAGGTATCTGTGACCAACTGATGCGTATCTCTATTCCCAATCGTGAAATCCATAGATTAGGGCCTTATTTTTATTTTTTTCAATTGACTGATTTCCTCATATGAACTGTAACTCGGTAAAATCTTTGAAATTGTTGCATGTTGCGTTTATGTTTGTTCAGTATATATCAGCGCTCATGATGAGACCTGTATCCCTTCACCAAGCTATAATACATAGTGTTTTAAAGTATGTTTGCGAGGGAAAATTCGGTCCTGTGCACTTTGAGCAGCTCTCTTTATTCGCAGGCCTATTTCTAATGGATTTCTCTTTTATTTGCCAGGATACTTACTCAGATGTTTGGCATAGTTTCTGTCTGATTAATATCCCCATTTTTGTGATCTAATAGGCTGTTTTTTATACTAGCTGCTAGTAGCCTAGGTCAGTGGTCCCCAAACTGTGGGGTGTGCCCCCCTAGGGGTCCCCCCATGGCGATGTTGGCTAGCAAAGCTCATGCGTAGAAACACGTCATCAGGTCGAATGGTCGTCTCGCGCTGAACTGCACATGTGCAGGCCGTCAAATCAAAGGCACTCCTTTGATATAAAGTTGTTTAAAAAAACAAGTGTCACCTTCACGAGGTTGGAGTAATAACATGTTCAACTACTTAAGACATTGGCTTGAATCTAGGTTCTGCCTTTAGTTTTTGAGAAGGAATACTTTTCCACTTCTCTCATTAACTTCTCAAACCAGGGTCCGGTCTGTTTCGCAAGCGTTCCCAGAAGTCTCTAGATGTTGTGCATCTGGGTTTGGAAACTCTGTGGTGTAATGACACTTGCGTAGGTAGGCCTTTTAAGATACCCCAACATGGTTAACCCTTATTGGAGCAGTGGTTAGCAGGTCTGGTCTGTCTACTGGCTGGGAAACCTGGACTCGAGACATGCAAGTGATGTTCCAATGTCACTGTGCGCAATAATCGCTACTGTGAAATAGCTGTCGGCTATTCCTTTATGATTCATTGTTCAAATGCAGTAAACCAATGCAATTAACTAAATACTAGTATGTCAATATCTACGCTTATACAGTATCTACTGTGAAACTGAACAATGTAAATCCAATTAATAAAAACCTTAAATATTTGACCAATTTCTGTCCGATGTGTCAGTGTAAGTAAATAGGCTACAATAAATACTAATGTGCAATGCACCTAGGTATTTTAATCAAAGTGTAATGGTCCCAGAGTAACGTACTGTCATAGGCAGATCTTTTCATTCACAGAGGCTACTATTGTATGAAACCTGTAGCATTGTTGTATACCAAATCCCCCAAAGGAAGCTGTTGGAAGGATTATTCCAATAAGAATCCTGGAAAAGCTATTAGTTTTGGATAAGTAAACAACATATTTTATTGGGTGTTGAAGGACAAAACAGGAGTCCATAGCCTACTCTGGCTGTTGGTGTTTATAAGAAACTTCTAGAAGATTGACCTCACTTTCTTTTTTAACAACACCTCCCGTTCACATAAACTACATTTTATGGCTACAAGGTGCATGGCCGTTTCTACACTGAAGCCGGTTTGACGAGACATCTCGAACCTATGACATGTTTTGTGAGTGAAATGTGACGTTCATTTCTCCATTTATTTCAAAATAAGCTAATAGTGATTCATGGTGAGATATCGCTTCAAACAAATGCTGCATGTTTAAGCCCTTCAGTTTGAGATGATTTCTCACAGTAAACAAAGTGGATTGAATGCACAGGATATCTTCCTTTATTTCAGAAAAGTCAAGACAAAGTATGATGAGTCACATTTGGGAATTTACTGCTCGTTGTACAATCTCACAAAAAGTTAGCTTTATGATTACAAGTATCCAGTTAGAACTACCATATTTCAGGAACACTTGCAACATCCGTCTTGACAATTAAAAACATTTATTTCCCTATTTTCATTCAACATTTCCATCCATTCTTTCCTTGACATTCAAACTAAACATCAGGACAGTGCAGTAGTCTATGCAGAAAATAAAGAAAACAGTTGGCCAGCTCTGCATTTGCACAACTTGCATTGTGGAATCTAACATTTACCGTCAGTCATTGCACTCAGATGAGGCCTACTCAGGGCAGCCTGAAAGCAGCATACTTAATAAGCCAGTCAGTTCAGTGTCTGAAACAAATCACAAGGCAACCAATACAAAGCGCAAAAGACAGTCATGTTTGTGGCTCCCTAAGTGCTTGTACAATATCTGTTCTGTGTGGAGGTGCTTTGCTTCACGTTCTCCTACTTATACATACTACACGCAAACACTCCCAAGGCTCAGGTTGGCACTACCCTTCAAGGATGTATTAGGTCAAGGGAAAGAATTTTCACTAAGTTCAAATGAGGCAGCACTTTGCATTTGTTAGTGTTTCAAAATATGATGTTGCATACTCAAGTTACCTCACAAATTATGAATGTGTAAGTTCTTAATGTGAGACAGAAGCCTTGCAGTCAGTATGCAATGGAGCTATTTATATTCATTTAAAGGCTGACCTTGTTGCCATTTCTACCTAGTTATGTTCGTTGACATTAGCCAAATGAGTCATGTAGCCCACATGTGGAGTAAACCTAAGCAGAAGTGCCTATACTGTCATTCACAGTGCCAGTCATCTGCAAGCTAAAACATCTACCCCTAATCCTGTCAGTATTATTAACAGGTTATACACAAAAAAACACAGTACAGACTAATACAGATTCAGTACATCTTCTTGGGTGGACCAGAAACTTGACAAAAAGCCATGGTTATTCAGATAAGGTGAGTGTGAGGAGAGGGAGGTTCTTATGACTGGGAGGCTGAGATGGGATGGTCCTCACAGAAGCAGGTTGAAGTCGAGGAGGTCGATGCTGGGGATAGGCTCTCTCCAGTAGTTGAAGGTGGTGTACTCTAACAATTCGGCCTCTTGCTGCTTCCTTTGCTTGGCTAGGGCGGCATTCTGTTTCTTGGTGGCCTTCTTGCTCTTCTTGGTTGGCTTGCTTTTGGTCACACCCAGGTCTTCCAGCTCGGACAGGTCCGGGGCGGAGATGGGCTGTCTCCAGTAGAGGAAGGAGTCATACTCGCTGTTTGATTTCACCAGCATTTTTATCTGAATGTAAAAGAGGAATGAGGCCAAATTAAAATGTGATTTTGGGTCATAGCTTGAAATAGATTAGACATACATACTGCTCTCATCTTAGTCTCTACACATATTTCAACTCCACTTAGTAACCCAGTACTATGTCCCTATAATTTTGAATGGCTCCCTGATATTTTTTCATTAATCCCAAAGGGACCCTATACTGTAGACGCCATGGGTAGGAGATAACCTGAACGTTTTGGCTTGACTGGCTAAGATAAGTCTATGCCATTACATAAGAACAAATGGGCACAGGATTTAAGTAGATTTTTCTTGAGATGCAGATTTAGGTCAATCATTGTTGCTCATTTGGACCTAAGTGTTGGCAAACTGAAGCAAACTACGTTACATAAGTTTTCTGGTGATTGGGTTCTTTGTTCTAAAACCTGACATGGAAATGCTAGGCCTAGAGTGCAATACCGTGGAGTCGCATATTTGTGAACATAACCTGATTAGGGATTCCTCGGAATCGGCTCTAATCTTGAAATGTGTGTGTGATATATATGAGTAATACTTTTTTGAACATTACTAAGTTAATTGTGACCACATAATTATAGGTTCCCCATGTGTGAATGTGAATTTCCTAAACCAACTGATAATAACACGGCCACACACTTCTCTCACAAGTCTGGCTGTGGTTAAAAAAAAAATGGAACACTCAAAATTATGTAAATTGCACATAGTGAAAATGGACAAGATTCTGTTGTTAAAATGCAATTACTGTAGCATGAAATCAACATTTAGGGTACAAATGACCCCACCCTGTCAGTAGGTTATGACATATTAAATGGGGTAAGAATGATTGTCTATCAGTGGATAAAGGTCACAGTATCAAGATGCTCTACAAAACTGATTTAAAAATTCCCGTTCTTATCCATTAGGTCATGCTTTTGTGTAGATCTGTCGAATACTGATTTAGAGCATCAACGGTCTTCAGTGGATAAAGGTCACAGTATCAATATGCTCTACAAAACTGATTTAAAAATTCCCTTTGAACCAATCGTTCTTATCCATTAGGTCATGCTTTTGTGTAGATCTGTCAAATACTGATTAAGAGCATCAACGGTCTTCAATACCACACCCATTCGGCTACAGAGAAAATTCACCATACGACGTAGACATATAAAAGCATCATTGATGCCTATGATGGTGCAGTGGTTGACGCCCATTGGGGCTTGAGAAATGACTGGCGATTTCGATTCGGACATCTATATATTCTTTAACCGTTATAAATATAGATTCTCTAATGACATCCCCTTTTTTGGACGGCATGTCATCTGTGCGAACGATTGAGACTATTCCAGAAACTGGGTCATGCAGTCCTAAATATATCTGAGATAATGTGCCAAGGATTTACATACAATAAAACATGGCAAAACATTATATAGACAGCATTGACATTCAATTCGGAAGTTACCCGTTTTTTAATTGTGTGCATTTATATATTTTTATGTAAACAAGCTATCTGGCCTTGCCAGCGTAATGGACAAAATTAGGTTATAGGCTATTGTATGTTGTTTCTTTCTTATGCCTATTGGGAAATTGTTAAAAGGGTTAATACTAACATTACTATTACAGGCTATAAAAAAAATACATCAACGTTAGTTTAAGCTACATGTAATTCTGGATCCACTATCCAGCAAAGGTGCTCTGAAAATAAAATATTATCTTACGTCTTGAGAAATAGTTCTTGGCTGACACGGTCCTCTGTTTGTCGCAGGATCGGCTCCACTGAGGTATAATAACAATGGCACGCTTTTGCTATGTGGCGATGCTGTAAAATCCTCGCGCACATGCCAGTTTTTTCAGCACCAGGGACAACCACTCCCACACTCTGTGACGAAATTCTGCGCCTGCGTTGGGTTTTTGTCATGTAAAATCAAATAGGCCTATTGTTTTATTAACTAATTATTGTGCATAAAAAAATGTAGTTTCTATTCAATTATGGGAATGGTCTGTACATTTTGCAATAATCTACCAATACAGATCAAGGCTATAACGACAATTGTACTAATAACATTGTGATGTGATATAATGATAGGCTAATAAAATTCGACAATCGACTGAACACGTTGGGCTATATCATCATCTGATAATACGAATAGCCCAAATAGCCACAACTTGGATCCATGTTCAGTCCAATACATATGGCTGTTTCATTAGAAAATGCATCGGTGACGTTTTACCCACCGTGAGGTTTCTCTGCTTCCCCAATCAAAAACCCTGTATTAACACCGAGGTTGGCGCTAATCTAAAGAGCAGGGCTACCGCACACAAAGCTATCATAGACAACCTTGATGCTACGGTCGAAGACAGGAATAAGTACAAGAATGCCAGCTATGACCTCCGCAGAGTCAAACGAGCAAAAGAACAATATAGGAATAAAGTGGAATCATATTAAACAGGCTACGACGCCCACCGCATGTGATGTGGCAGAGGCTACAGTCCATGACGGATTACAAATGAAGACCAGTGGCGACCCGTTATTCAGGGCAGGTGGGGCTAGCTAAATATATATATATATATATATATATACAGTGCCTTGCGAAAGTATTCGGCCCCCTTGAACTTTGCGACCTTTTGCCACATTTCAGGCTTCAAACATAAAGATATAAAACTGTATTTTTTTGTGAAGAATCAACAACAAGTGGGACACAATCATGAAGTGGAACGACATTTATTGGATATTTAAAACTTTTTTAACAAATCAAAAACTGAAAACTTGGGCGTGCAAAATTATTCAGCCCCTTTAAGTTTATACTTTGTAGCCACCTTTTGCTGTGATTACAGCTGTAAGTCGCTTGGGGTATGTCTCTATCCGTTTTGCACATCGAGAGACCGAATTTTTTTTCCCATTCCTCCTTGCAAAACAGCTCGAGCTCAGTGAGGTTGGATGGAGAGCATTTGTGAACAGCAGTTTTCAGTTCTTTCCACAGATTCTTGATTGGATTCAGGTCTGGACTTTGACTTGACCATTCTAACACCTGGATATGTTTATTTTTGAACCATTCCATTGTAGATTTTGCTTTATGTTTTGGATCATTGTCTTGTTGGAAGACAAATCTCCGTCCCAGTCTCGGGTCTTTTGCAGACTCCATCAGGTTTTCTTCCAGAATGGTCCTGTATTTGGCTCCATCCATCTTCCCCATCAATTTTAACCATCTTCCCTGTCCCTGCTGAAGAAAAGCAGGCCCAAACCATGATGCTGCCACCACCATGTTTGACAGTGGGGATGTGGGTTCAGGGTGATGAGCTGTGTTGCTTTTACGCCAAACACAACGTTTTGCATTGTTGCCAAAAAGTTCCATTTTGGTTTCATCTGACCAGAGCACCTTCTTCCACATGTTTGGTGTGTCTCCCAGGTGGCTTGTGGCAAACTTTAAACGACACTTTTTATGGATATCTTTAAGAAATGGCTTTCTTCTTGCCACTCTTCCATAAAGGCCAGATTTGTGCAATATACGACTGATTGTTGTCCTATGGACAGAGTCTCCCACCTCAGCTGTAGATCTCTGCAGTTCATCCAGAGTGATCATGGGCCTCTTGGCTGCATCTCTGATCAGTCTTCTCCTTGTATGAGCTGAAAGTTTAGAGGGACGGCCAGGTCTTGGTAGATTTGCAGTGGTATGATACTCCTTCCATTTCAATATTATCGCTTGCACAGTGCTCCTTGGGATGTTTAAAGCTTGGGAAATCTTTTTGTATCCAAATCCGGCTTTAAACTTCTTCACAACAGTATCTCGGACCTGCCTGGTGTGTTCCTTGTTCTTCATGATGCTCTCTGCGCTTTTAACGGACCTCTGAGACTATCACAGTGCAGGTGCATTTATACGGAGACTTGATTACACACAGGTGGATTGTATTTATCATCATTAGTCATTTAGGTCAACATTGGATCATTCAGAGATCCTCACTGAACTTCTGGAGAGAGTTTGCTGCACTGAAAGTAAAGGGGCTGAATAATTTTGCACGCCCAATTTTTCAGTTTTTGATTTGTTAAAAAAGTCATCTGAAGAATGAAATAACACATATGGAATCATGTAGTAACCAAAAAAGTGTTAATCAAATCAAAATATATTTTATATTTGAGATTCTTCAAAGTAGCAACACTTTGTCTTGATGACAGCTTTGCACACTCTTGGCATTAGAAACCAGCTTCATGAGCTAGTCACCTGGAATGCATTTCAATTAACAGGTATGCCTTGTTAAAAGTACATTTGTGGAATTTCTTTCCTTCTTAATGCCTTTGAGCCAATCAGTTGTGTTGTGACAAGGTATGGGTGGCATACCGAATATAGCCCTATTTGGTAAAAGACCAAGTCCATGTTATGGCAAGAACAGTTCAAATAAGCAAAGAGAAATGACAGTCTATCATTACTTTAAGACGTGAAGGTCAGTTGAACCGTAAAATTTCAAGAACTTTTAAAGTTTCTTCAAGTGCAGTCGCCAAAACCATCAAGCGCTATGATGAAACTGGCTTTCATGAGGACCTCCACAGAAAAGTAAGATTCAGAGTTACCTCTGCTGCAGATGATCATTAGAGTTACCAGCTTCAGAAATTGCAGCCCAAATAGTTCAAGTAACAGACACATCTCAACATCAACTGTTCAGAGGAGACTGCGGGAATCAGGCCTTCATGGTCGAATTGCTGCAAAGAAACAAATATTAAAGGACATCAATAAGAAGAAGAGACTTGCTTGGGCCAAGAAACATGAGCAATGGACATTAGACCAGTGGAAATCTGTCTTTTGGTCTGATTAGTCCAAATGTGAGACTTTTTGGTTCCGACCACCGTGTCTTTGTGAGACGCAGAGTAGGTGAACAGATGATCTCCACATGTGTGGTTCCAACTGTGAAGCATGGAGGAAGAGGTGTGATGTGTGGGGGTGCTTTGTTAGTGACACTGTCAGTGGATAATTTAGAATTCAAGGCACACTTAAGCAGCATGGCTAGCACAGCATTCTGCGCTTAGTGGAACTATAATTAGTTTTTCAACAGGACAATGACCCAACACACCACCAGGCTGTGTAAGGAATATTTGACCAAGAAGGAGAGTGGTGGAGTGCTGCATCAGATGACTTGTCCTCCACAATTACCCAACCTCAACCCAATTGAGATGGTTTGGGATGAGTTGGACTGCAGAGTGAAGGAAAAGCATTTCCTCTATGTGGGAACTCCTTTACCTGGAAAAGCATTCCAGGTAAAGCTGGTTGAGAGAATGCCAAGAATGTGTGAAGCTCTCATCAAGGTAAAGGGTGGCTACTTTGAAAAATCTAAAGTATATGTTGATTAGTTTAACACTTTTTTTGTTACTACGTGATTCCATGTGTTATTTCATAGTTTTGATGTCTTCACTATTATTGTACAATGTAGAAAACAGTAAAAAATAAAGAAAAACTAGGTGTAGGTGTGTCCAGAATTTTAACTGGTACTGCATATATTTATTTTTTGCCTGTTTTGCATGTTGTTTTGGTATTAAAACGTGTCACATATCAGTTTGCAAACAATGTTAATATATATATATATATATATATATATATATATATATATATATATATACATATATATATATTGCTTTTTTGAGTAAGACGGCTCCAAAATACAGGTGTTCAAGCCCAGCTCAGTGCTTTCTGTGGTGGTGGGGCAGCCAGTGGAAAATACAGAGCGTAGGTGTTGGTAATGTTCTCTAGATGCACCGTGATTGGCTAAGTGTTCTGTTACTCATGGGGACACTATGTCACCGCAAAATCTACAAGGAGTTTGTTGATCAAGTTGTTTTTTTAAATGTATACATTTTTCATGTTCTAACGCATGTCGCTGTACATTTCATAAGTGCTGAACAAATAGTTATATTGACTACGTCCATCCTAGCTCGCTCATTAATGTCTTAATCGAAATTACGGATTAGCTCTTATCCGCTCGTCGTCCCCTTATGTCATAGTTTGCACATCTCAATTGTCAGTAGAAACCACATTTGTTTCAGCAAGTTAGCCATATCAGCTATGCTTTTTTAAAGGCAGTAAATGAGGGTGAATGAACTGTTTCTCTACCAGACAAGGTTCTGTTGATAGCCAGGTGTAGCGGTGGTAAAGTGTTGGGACTGTTGTGGTCACCATTTGTCACCGTTATAGTCGAATTAATGTATTGTTTAGTGTTGTGTTGTGTAGTGGCTTGCTGGCATGGATCAACAAATTGGGGGAAGTTTGCCCCACCGCAGAACGGCTGACAGGCATATTCACAGTAATGTTCAACCTCTCCTTGTCCCAGTCTGTAATCCCCACATGTTTTAAGATGACCACAATCATTCCTGTTCCTAAGAACTTCAAGGTTTCTTGCCACAATGACTACCGCCCTGTAGCATTCACTTCTGTAATCATGAAGTGCTTTGAGAGGCTGGTTATGGCACACATGAACTCCACCATCCCAGCCATCCTAGACCCACTCTAATTTGCATACTTCCCCAGCAGATCCATAGACGATGCAATCTCAATTGTTCTCCACACTGCCCTTGCACACCTAGATAGGAGGAATGCCTATTGTGAGAATGCTGTTTATTGACTACAGCTCAGCATTCAACACCATTATCCCCTCCAAGCTCGTCACCAAGCTTAGGACTCTGGTTCCTGACAGGCCAACCCCAGGTGGTGAGGGTAGGCAACATCACCTCCAGCACGCTGACGCTTAACACAGGGGCCACACAGGGGTGTATGCTTAGTCCCCTCATGTACTCCCTATTCATCCACGACTGTGTGGCCATGTACGACTCCAACACCATTATCAAGCTCGCAGTGCAGCAGGTAGACAGCTTCAAGTTCCTCTGTGTCCAAATCACAAAAGACTTAAAATTGTCCAAATACACATACAAAGTCGTGAAGAAGGTGCAACAGTGCTTCATCCCCCTCTGTAGGTTGAAAAGGTTTTGCATGGACCCTCAAATCCTGAAAAGGTTCTACAGCTGTACCATTGAGAGTGTATTGACTGACTGCATTACTGCTTGGTATGGCAATAGCACCACCTTTGATCGCATTGCGCTACAGAGGGTTGTGTAGACGGCCCAGTACATCACTGGGGCCGAGCTCCCTGCCATCCAGGACCTCTATATCAGGCGGTATGAAAAGAAGGCCCGGAAAATCGTCCCCCAACCACCCAAGCCATAGACAATTTTCTCTGCTACCACACAACAAAAGGTATCAGTGCATCAAGTCTGACACCAAGAGGCTCTTGAACAGCTTCCACCCCCAAGCAATACGGTTGATAAAGAGCTACACAAACTGTGTTTACCTTGTATCCTTATTGAAATTTTATTTCAATGTTTGCACTGTCTATGCACACTCACAGGGCCCTAGACACACATATACTCACTCCATTTGCTTATTCACACATAATATGCACATACATTTATACTGACTCTACACACCCATTCACATGCAAGCTGCTGCTACTCTGTTTATCTTATATCCAGTTGCCTTGTCCCCTTACCTCTATACATATCTACATCCATCACTCCAGTATCCCTGTACATGGCAATATGTATTGGAACTGACTTTTTAAAATATTTCCTGTATATAGTATTCTTACTTATGTAATTGTGTATTTCATATTTCATGTTCTTATTTCTCGTGTTTTTCTTCTTCTAGTAATACACTGCTATTGCATTGTTGGGTTTTGAGTTTGCAAGAAAGGCATTTCACTGTGCATGTGACATTTAAACTTGAAACTTGGATTGTGTACTAAGATTATGTCTATATCTGCAATTTCCCTGTAGGTGGCAGTGTTGACCTTATGATGACGGGAAGTCAAATGGTGTCTATGTCCATAAGGGGTGCTGTTTGACTTTACCGGCAAAAAATAAGCTTTTGAAAAAAACATTTTAAACATTTCAATTTCCTGATTGAACAACTTAGAACCACACCTCAAAAAACCGAGAATCAGCATAAGTGTGGTTGGTGCTATACGTTGGTGTTTGAAAGGGCATTCAGCGAATACTTTTGCTACTGGATATCGACATTGTTTGGGTACATTTAAGAACGGAGGTAAGTCAGCGCCGCTATTGAGACTTTGTTCTTCATGTAGGCTAGCCTACTAGCTAATTCTGGAAATGAAAGGGGGTACGTGGTCATTGTTACAATGTTTCTCTTACTGAGAAGGCTTAGAGTTGGCCAAACCCAGAGACAATTGTGTTACGTTGCCTAGAATCTAAATATCCTTGCACTTTCAACATTGATTCATTTGAACGTTTTATGCTTTTAAAGTAAACGACCAGATTCGATCAAACTCGAAGTCATTACTATTTGGTTAAATAATGCTTAGCCCATCGAGCTACATAAAAGTTGGCTATGTAGTGTATTTTGTGGCTATTCCCTTGGAAATGGCTTGGCCGGAGTGTGATCTGTCAGGTGTAAATCAAACACTTTGTTTGAGTAGTTCTAAGCCCAAGATTAGCGGACTAAACTCCGTGTTGAAGTCCAGACACTTCATAAACCGGAGTTTAGTCCGCTAGCCCAAGTGTCTACCGTTACTCCTTAATGTCGAAAGGATATGAATTTATTTTGAGGTAGACCGGCTCTAGCAGCCTAACTCAATCTAAAGTGAATCTATTTTAAACTGTGATACGGTTCTAGAAACATGAAGCCCTTTACTTTCATATAACGTCAAGATAATTTCACAAATGCAACATATACAGTGTTTTTAACCGGCTTTAATACAGTTTCAACAGGCAGTATTTGTCAAGAGTTACACCAGCGTTTCGCAAACTCTGTGCTCGTTTTGGTTTTTGCTGTAACACTACACAGCTGACTCAAAAGCTTGTTGATATTTGAATCAGCTGTATAGTCCTAGGGCAAAAACCAAAACTTGCACTACGGGGGCCCCCCAGGGACCAAGTTTGGGGAAAAACCCGGCGTTACAAACGTGTGTTCAGAGCATGCTAGATAGAGGGACCACCTGTGCTAACTATCTGTCTTCTGTAAACATGGGCATGTGGGAACGCAAACCCTGTAAAGTGTTCTCAACTGAACATGTCGTTTTTTTTATTTTATTTTTTTACAAATGATTTATAGCCGATATGAAAGATGAAGTCATTATCCTTCCAAAATAGTAACGCAAGGGATGCGTGATACTGTTCATACCCAGCGTCAGGGCTCTTAACAAAACTCTCCAAAACACAAGATGTCTTCATCCAATGACTGGAATAATTCAAGCCCTCTCTTTATCAGTTTTCATTGAAATGTTATGTTGTGTATTGTTTTAACTTACACTGAACAAAAATATAAACGCAACATGCAACAATTTCAAAGATTTGACTGAGTTACAGTTCTTATAAGGATTTCGGTCACTTGAAATAAACTTATTAGGCCCAAATCTATGGATTTCACATGACTGGGAATGCAGATCGGCGTCTGTTGGTTACAGATGCCAAAATAATGAAAAAAGTAGGCGAGTAGAACCAGTCAGTATCTGGTGAAACCACCTCATGCGGCACCACTTATCTCCTTCGCATAGACTTGATCAGGCTGTTGATTGTGGCCTGTGGAAGGTTGTCCCACTCATCTACAAACATGCTTAATGGGTGACATGTCTGGTGTGTATGCAGGCCATGGAAGAACTGGGACTTTTTCAGCTTCCAGGAGTTGTGTACAGATGCTTGCAACATGGGGCTGTGCATTATCATGCTGAAACATGAGGGGATGGGGGCGGATGAAAGGCACGACAATGGGCCTCAGGATCTCGCCGTGGTATCGCTGTGCATTCAAATTGCCATCAATAAAATGCCATTGTGTTCGTTTTCCGTATCTTATGCCTGTACATACCATAACCACACCGCCACCTGGGGCACACTGTTCACAACGTTGACATCAGCAAACCGCTCTGGTGAACATTCTTGCAGTCAGCATGCCAATTGCATGCTCCCTCAACATCTGTGCCGTTCTGTGACAAAACTGCACATTTTAGTGGCCTTTTAGTGTCCCCCGCACAAGGTGCACCTGTGTAATGATCATGCTGTTTAATCAGCTTCTTGATATGCCACACCTATTAGGTGGATTGATTATCTTGGCATAGGAGAAATGCTCACAAACAGGGATTTAAACAAATTTGTGCACAACATTTTAGAGAAATACAATTTTTGTGCGTATGGTACATTTCTGAGATTTTATTTCCGTTAAAGAAACATGGGCCAAACACTTTACATGTGTTTATTTTTTACTGTACTTTTTTTAAAACATTAAAGTAGAAACAATATGTTCCCTCAAGATACTGAGTATTCATTTTCTCTAAGAGATGAGAGAGCTAGACAAATTACATAGCCTGTTTATGACAAGATTTCTTATTTTTTTTTGTCAGTTCCAAATTAGAGGTCTAAAACATTCAGGGAAGTCAGGCTGGCGACAGTGGCTCAGTCAGTTGACTGCATTGGGTAAAGTAAGCCATTGTGGTCTATTTTCAGGAAGGCATAGTTTTGGGATGAGACTGTAAATGATCTCGTACTCCCTCACTGTTGCTTCTCCTCTATGGGAAAGCCCATTGGTCAGGAATGGGTTTGGCTCCTCTTCAATACTGTGTGCTCCAACCTCACTGTTGAGGTCTTCAGCTTGATAATATTGTAGCCAACCCTGGTCTCTGGCATGAAAACAAAACCCCATACACCACGGCCGGCCCACTCATTACCTATGTTGGCAGATTGATAAGGGTGGCATTTTCTGAGCTGAACTGACCAAGACGCTCCACCAACAACAATGCATAACTTCACATAATTCTTCCCTGAAACAGTGGCAATTTCTCTCAACCAGTAGCATAAGAGCTTTTTAGGTGAGTGTTGATGCCGCCATGTGATAAGCAGTGCCCACTTTGTCAAAGGCAAGGGCACAAAAAATATTTTGCTTGTCCATTCCCAGCGTGCCTCTTCAGGGTGCTGTTTTAGAGATTCATCCCTGTGGCGTTCCACCAATGTCCCGTCAAAAAAATGTATTTGTCATAACTCATGTAGCAGAATTAGGATATGTCATAAATCTAAATATATCTGTGCTGTATAGAAACCCTGTATTCAGTACTTGAATAGCTAAATTGATTAGTCACAGGAATCAGGACTAATAAAGCCAATGCAACGGCCTGTTTGGGCATTCATAAAATTCCATTGCCAGCGACATGGTAGGCTACACCCCAGTAAGCACGAGCCGACATATTTTGGATGGCTATTCTCGGTTCTGTCCAGACCGGAAGTCTTTTTGTGTATTACAAATGTTAGGCTTACCACAGATGGGCATTCATAAAATTTCAGGCAACACTGAACACCCGTGCTTCAAATACTCACAAGTCTGGGCCGTGCGTTCTGATGGCCTCACAGCCGCCATCCCATTTCTGACACCAGTGTAGCAACGCCTGGGCAAGGAAGCCAACCTGGGTTGCTGGAGTGAAAGGTAAACACCCTACGCATCGTGCCAATATGAGAAACTCATCCCATCCTGTAAAATCTCGCCGTTTGACTATTTCTCAGATCTCTAGTTTACCTTAGGGTTGGGTGGTAAATTAGATTCATTTGATTTCTGCAGTGGCGTGAGCATTGTAGGCCAAGGGGGTTGAATATCAAATCAAATTTTATCATTCGCATACACATATTTAGCACATGTTATTGCGGGGGTAGCGAAATGCTTGTGTTCCTAGCTTCAACAGTGAAGTTATCTAACTATATATATATATATATATATATATATATATATATATACACACACATTTGAACAATTATTTTGGTTGCTACATGATTCCATAAATGTTATTTCATAGTTTTAAAGAAAAAACCTTGAATGAGTGGGTGTGTCCAAACTTTTGACTGGTACTGTATGTGTGCAGGACCAGGGGAATTCTATCTTTTAGTTTGTTAGCGTTTTCAGTTCATGTCTGAGGTGGTTAGAACAGCCACTCAGCAGCTGAGCCTGGCATATGGGGAGTGTACTTTACCCCCTGCTAGTGTGGAACTCTGTGGAGTAAACTATGACCCGTGACACGCAGGGGGGGGGTTGATAATTCCGATAAAGATAGCAGGAAATGTCAAACTAGCTGTATTGAGTCATGGAAGTGTCGAATCCCATTGTGACATTAACTGCGTCCTTTCCTGTACGTTTGACTTTGTACTTGTTGCAGATAGGAGTAACTTTAATCTTTATTCATTCCTTTCTTTAAAAGGACACCCCAGTGTACACTGCCACATTAGTGACCTAAGTAGTGGGGGTAAAGGGATGTTCCTATACTGTAAGCAATAGGTCTATGTATACATTGACCATAATTAATCTTTCATGAGAAGAGTCACTTTGGAGACTTATTTCATTAAGCCTACCAGTAAGTCATTCTGGGAGGACAGGACTTTATGTATACTCTGTTATGGGCTAATGGTTCTCTTCCCCATTTTAATTTGGGATTGATGTGTAGTTGCACACAACAGATGATGTGGAAAATGTACACTAGACCTCTTTCAGACCTGAATAACTTGAAGCTTGATTTTGAAGAGACCTATCTTCACCAACTATATTAATGTAGCTGCTACCTGCTTTTCATCTAGTGCCAGGCAGGAATCACTACACTGATGCTTTTCTCGCTTTTAAAGCAACCGTTCTAAAGACCTCCGTTCCAATACAATTCTGAACACCTGAACCAGTCATCAGATCGTGGATGGCAGTGCATTGGATTCTGTGAAAGATCCATGTTGTCCTCAAGCTGTTGCTTGAAAACTGATGTCTGCAATTTTTAAATGTGCCATTAACCAGTTGTAAAGTATATAAAAATTTTTTTAACCAGATCCCATGAAAAGGCCTCATTGTAATTCCTCCGTTAGAGACCACTCCCCTCCTTTTTCCTCTCGCCTTTTGACAGTGAGCCACTGACCCACATCCAATATTCCACCCAGTTGGTAGGTAGGTAGCTTGCAGGTCTCTATTGCATTTGCAAACGCTTATAGGATAGGTGTGGTGTAACTATTGAGCATGTCATTGAATAACTGTGACCATTGAGGGGGCATTCTGCAGTTGCTACATACATTTATGCATATGTACCCATTTGATTCTTGAGGAATTTAACTTCTAAATATCGAGCTTAGTTCAACTATTGTACTGCATTAGAACCCAAAATGTAAGCTTGTTTTACTCCAATGTTTAAGTAAATGTAAACAAATGCTGTATAGCGTTTTTTATTTTTTAACACAGCTAAAACTATAATGTTGATGTCATGGATGCTCCGCGTATGAATTTGAGTGGTTACACTTCTTCAGCCCCACCCCTCCGCCTTTTACAGAAACCGTGGCGGTGAAACGCTTTGTTTATTGTTTCGACTGCAGATTGCCTCGTTAAAACATCCAACAAGGGTATCAGAACATCTAAATCTCAACGTTGTTGTTGCTGAAAGATCTCATTGAATGATTTTGAGATGCGAGGATCACAACCAGTGTACGAATCCTAAGGTTCCATCCAATTGTATCTTTTCCAGCTCACATATAATGCTGTTAGATCTGGCTCTATTAATTGGTCATAACGCTAGGTTACTCCCTACTCGTCTAGGCCAGAGGCGTTGTCTTAATGTCTATAGTGTGACCTGGCACCTTATCCTTTTTGAGGGAACAGAGCTTGGCATTATGAGCCCATGTCAACAGGGAGACTTCTGTGGATTTTTTTTTTTTTTGTGTGTGTTTTTTGTTGTTGCCTTTGGTGTGTTGTATGAGCATCTGTGAGCTTGTCTTTAGTCCAGGTCGAATGTCATTTTCATCAATATCTCTGCTCACATTACCTCTTGTCTGTGTTGCTTCTCAATTCATAAATCCCAGTAAGTTGTAGCCATTATCTCTTTCAAATACAAGCTCTCTGATCGTAGCCGTTGATGTTTTTATATACACGTGCTGTTCATTCTGCCTATTTGGAAAAGAGAGCTGCAATGAAATGTGTTTTGCCACGCAGGGATGTCTGTTAGCATGTCTATGGAATTTTTTTAGCCACGTCAGTGTTTGGTGAGTTAGCAGGAAGTATCGTCACTGTCAGCCTACCCACGGGGATATGAAATGAACAAACCCACGTTGAGACAATAAGTCTTGCTAACTGCTTTAGACTGGTCAAGTTGATGCCTTGTATTAAAACACATTTTCTTTTTGAAGATATATTTTAATAAGCCCCCCCCCCCCCCCCCCCCCAAGACAAAAAAAACCTGGGTTAGGTGACATACTCGGCAATTGGACTCATGCATCACATGCTGTCTGCTACTGTAGCTACATTGTGGTGTTTGCCGTGTCATTTTAATAAGGTTAGTCTCACATTGACAAAGCAGCAATCTTCTTGTTTTGGCTTTTCTGCCCGTTCAGCACAGATAACAGGGAAGCCTCAGCTGCACTGAGGATCATGTGAAATCTGGACTGACACAGGAGTCCAGTGAGTGAGGGCAGGAGGATTCCATTATTTGTGTTGGCAATATAAACACTTCTGAGTTCTCACTCTGTCGATGCAAAGATGCACATGCATCCATAGAAGGTTGTTGGATGGTTTTGGCACAAAGATGTGATGTTGTCTCAAGGGATCCTGACAGGGTGAAGAACTATTAAACTGTCAACCATTTTTGTACCGTCTGAGGAACCACCTTGCCCATTTAATGATGAGACAAAGTTGGGTGGGGGAAAAATCCCTGTTGGGGAACCAGAACGATTCTTCCCTGTTCCCACAGGGTAGCCTGTAGTAGTTGAACAAATAAACAGCTGTGGCCTAAGAAGATATGCAAAATCTAGCACCATCTTATCAAGGTCTCTCCAGCACTTCAACAGATGAGTCTCCAGTAGTAATTCAACAGAACTGGACTGTCACTCTTCTGAAGAGGGTTTGTTTTTGCTCATCGTTCGTTGCTCTTCAGAGGAAACCTCAAATTAGAGAGAGACTGCCCCAGGTCTCTGGAAAGCCGGTTTATTTATACAAGATGATGAGCATGCCGTCAGAGACCAGATGAGCCCAAAGCGAGAGTTTCCGTTAATCCTTACCTCACCAGACAAGTATTTCAACTGCCCCAAGTCTTTCCCTACCCCCACCCTCTGTTCTTCTTTTGGTGCTATGAATCATGGGAAACTTGGTCATGAGGTTACACTCCTCTAAATAGTGTACCATAGGAGATATTCCGAGCCCCAGTGCTGTCCTATAGACAGTTCACAGTTCTATCCCTCTTTCTGAGTACTGTGTTCTCACCATGCTGTGTGTCCTCACTATAATCCCTTTTTTTAAGTGTACCTGCTCTGGGGTGAAACCGTAAGAGGTCAACGCGGAGAGAAATTAGACCCAGACTTTGCCTGTGCAAGGCTGGCGCGGCCAGTGGCTCAACTCTACAGACACCTGTGTTCCTATTTGACTTGTGCCAGCCAGCCTGCCTGCCTTGCCGTCCATCCACACCCTTTATGTCGTCATAAGTCTGTGTACAGACTTCACACTTCATCCCAATAAGCCATGGGGCCTGAGAACCGTCTCTACACCCACTGACCAGCCCGTCTTACAACCCTGATGCCTTTACCGTGCACTGCCCGGATGACTGTTAAGTAAAAAGCCTATAAGTGAACTATACAGTGAGTGTGTCAGGCTAGTAGCGTACCTGTTAAAACCGCTGTGATGCCCAAATGGCAGCAATGTGCTTGTGCTATCAAGTGACCCACTCTGTGTGGTGCCTTAGGTTTACTCTTACTTAGTTCTGGAAAACAACAGCTTTGTGCTAATTTTTCCAGAACTGTGCTAATTCTAATGTCTTAAGGAGGTTATTGCTACAGTATTTTTGTATCGGGTTTGAGAGAGCATAGGCTTGTTCTTGTGAAAAGGTGTGTGAGAGCGTCTCTCCACCACACACACACATACACACACACACATTCCTAAACAGTTTCCTCACACAGCCTCTGGGCACGATAAAGCGGAGCTGGATGAGAGCCATGTCATTATGAAAAGTTTAATCAAACGATCGGCAGCGGGCCCAAAGTAAACTAAAGTCCAAGCACAGTAGTGGAAAACAACCTGGAGAAGCAGAGTCCTTGGAGCAGGCGGTAACCATGGCGCCGCTACTCTCCCCTATTTGACCTAGATTTTTTATTTTTTATGTGTTGATGTAGGCTGTGTGCTGTTTAAAAATATAAAAAAATAAAAAAGTATTTGTAGTTCTAGTCTATTAATGTTCTGTATTATGTTTTGTGTGGACCTTTTAGGAAGAGTAGCTGCTGCTTTCGCAACAGATAATGGGGATCCTAATAAAAATGCCAGAAAGCCGCAGCTCTAATTTGCCTTAACGGCTCATCAGTGACCACCTTAAGCATGGCGATAAACCAAAGACGACACTAAGTAGTATAAACCAAACTTTTATGAAGGCAATAATGGTCTTGGCAGAACTTTCTTTCACACTGCAAAAGAGGTCATATAAATGGCTTCGGAGATGGTGCTCCACAGTGTTTATCATTTAGGCTTCCTCATGTGACTTAGCAAGGCTGGAACTGGGATGAGATGGGAACAACCTAGAGGCGAAAGGCGGGTGCTTCGGTCCTTACAAGGACAACTGGTCCTTACTGTTTGCAGATGTTTTTTTTCACCCTTGGTATGTCTTTCTCATGTCTAATGTGCTTGTCACCTTGTTTTGTAAAACTGTATGTTTAGACGTGTTATACATGTTTGTGTGGCCATCCATCTCTGATCAAACCTTCCGTTATGTCGGAACTTGGAACAGAAGACGGGGGGGGGGGGGGGGGGGGGTCAGACCACAAACCCTTAAGTCTTAGAACTGGGAGACGGGGCAATGTGAGTCAATGTGTCGTCATCGGCACTCATGAAGCAGACTTACTCACGAAGAATTGCATCATTTTAAAATGGTTTAAACACTGTTCTAGACCAGATGCTTGTTTGGGTAGAATGCAGTAAGAAGTACGCTGCCTACACCTGCATTGCTTGCTGTTTGGGGTTTTAGGCTGGGCTTCTGTACGGCACTTTGTGACATCAGCTGATGCTTTATAAAGACATTTGATTTGCTACCACCTTAGGAGGTTAGGCTTGCAGTGATATGTTGGCTAAAAATAAAATGAACTAGTAGAACAATGTTCACATTGGCTATTTTTTAAATAAAACTCCTGTCTCAACAGATTAAACCCTGCGGACTTTAATCTGACTGGATACCCGAAGAAGGATCAAGACGACGCCGGGAGGCTTGAGCGAATCAGGACCTGACCTTTGGGGGCGGTGGGTTTGGGGATTGACCAACTTTGGCTATCTGATGCAAGGGATCTGGATGCATCAGGACTATCCCAAGAGTGAGGGTCACAGAGGCTACCTGTCTTCACCAGCCTGCAGGGCGGCGACAGAGAGCAGGGCGCTGCACCGACAGAACCGGCGGAGCCCAGGAATGAGCGAGTTCTGGCACAAGATGGGCTGCTGCGTGGTGGCCAAACCCCCACCGGTGAGTCTGGGCCAGCTGCCCTTTTATTTACTCATGTAGAGGTATAAAATGCCCACTACTCTAACGTTCTTTGTCAGGTTTCACAAAATTCCTCATCTAATAGATGTATTTGACTATGAAGTTTACTCCCCAAGCTTGCGCTATATTAGATCCTGGCCAATTCTATTCAACCCTCTCTTGCCAAGTTCCATAGAGGTTGTTAGAGGTCCCTGGCTAATCTTGTAGCCAAAGGCAAGGTTTGGGCATCCCAGGCAGCCAAGCATGCTTACTCTGACCACACACAAGAACTTAGTGTTTTGGGCTGTTGCATTCAACACAAAGTTATAAGATTTTTATTGGTATGTACAGAGGCCCAATCAAGGGAGTCCTAAATGCATGCTTAGAACAGCCAAAAGTGAAACACTCCCCAACGATTTATCTATCCATATTTTTTTTTACGCCAAGATGTTATGGGGGACCCTTTTTTAAATGCATCAAAGTTCAATAAATCTGTTGGCAAAGGCCGATGTATTTATGGTGTTTTTCAGACTCCATCTGCATTCACTTACAGGCTGATATCTTTAAACGGGGGTTTTATAGCTCGCTGTTTAGAGGCATCCACATCATGAGCGATATCTTGAGTGCCATCTTTTGATTTGTTATTTCACGTGTATTATACTTAGGGTGAATGCCAGTCATTAATATTCACTGACCATGTGACCCACATTTATAACTTTGACCGTGCATAGTTGTGTCCATCAGTAATGTAGGCATCACAATATTGGGACGGACTTTATTGAAAACATGTCCTTACTATCTTTACATTCTAGTCTGATGTTGATTTAATGACGCTAACGATTGAATCGATCTGTCCAGGGAACTATAATGCCTGGACCTAGAGTAGCTTAGCGTCATCAGGTGTTTCAAAGCATTTCATGGAATCCTGGCCAGCATTACAGGGGTGAATAGAGGTCCTTTTTGATGACCGAACATATCAGTGTGTCGCCGGAGAGTGGAAGAACTTCCCTTTAGCGCTCCAGAAGCGACCGCTGACCCTTGACCTCAGGGCGGCACCCTTTCCTGGCCCGGGTTTTGCAGGGAGAGTTGCGTAACGGCGGGTTGTGTTCATCCGTTCCCACTCGTCAACAATGAACCCGGGGGCCCAGGAGAGAGGAAGGGGACTGGGCCCAGGAGAGAGGAAGGGGACTGGGCCCAGGAGAGAGGAAGGGGACTGGGGCACTGTCCCGTGGGATGGCTTTTTCCCTTCCTCTTTTCTTATTTATTTTTAGGGCCTGTGTTTGTTCTATTGTTGAGGGAGGACTGTACAGTTAAGCCACTTTATATAAATACATGCAGGGGTTTACATGGTGGAACTGTTTAGAGAGGAAAGGGGCTTGTGTGGCATGTCTTTTTTTATTTTCTATTACTGCATTGAGACTCTTCTTACTGATGCTCTCATGAGATGTTGGTAGTTTGGGTCTGCCTAACTTCCTGTATGTCAGTCATGTAATTGCTACCCACTTTTCTAAGCACAGGCTATGCCAAAGGGTTTCTGACACCAAAATGGTTGCTATTACACATACTGAAGGCCTCTCCTAAAATAAGTTGCTAAGCGACGGTTTCTCTTTTGCAGCACACGCAGCTGACCAATTAGCTAGACCTTCCATCAATCAGCCACTGGATAGCCTACCTCCTGTTATGCAACGTTGTAGTGTGGATTTATTTCTGAGTTTGGTATGACTCATGGCTGCCACTTGAGTGGATGCCAACCAGCTGTGCATTTGGTTAGGTTTGGTATGCCTTTTTTAATGTTTTCAAGGGCTGTTTGGACTAAAGTACCAAACGGCAAAGTGTTTTAAGTTTTAATCGATTGCCGTTATTGATACTCGGAAGTTGGTCTACACAGAGAGGCTCCTACTTGATCGTCGAAGAATGTCAATATAGAGCCAAGAAAAGTATAGGGGTTACCTTATTTGGTTGCATGTGTTGTTTGAGTTCAATTCCTGGCATCTTACGTTGCTAGGTGTTCACTGATTCAATATGCCTGCTGAAATGGTCGTGAGGTTGTCTTTCCGAGTCTGTGGGAATGACTGCTTTCCTCTGTCATGCTAATGTAGCAACAAGAATGGTCGGTAAGATGCCTGATTCATTGGGTATGTAGGCATGCTCCAACAGATCCTCCGAAGTCAAGATGACGTCAAGAAGAAAAGACACACACACAGTGGTCTACCTTGTTTTTGTTACATGACTAGCTCATAGGATACAGGGTTCAACGTTTGGGCAGCAGCACGTTTGTAAACATCGGTCAAGGTTGCTTATGTAACACTTAAAATGGCTAAAGGTCTATATCCTGGTCAAATCAAATGTATTTATATAGCCCTTTGTACATCAGCTGATATCGCAATGTGCTGTACAGAAACTCAGCCTAAAACCCCAATCGGCAAGCAATGCAGGTGTAGAAGCACGGTGGCTAGGAAAAACTCCCTAGAAAGGTCAAAACCTAGAGAGGAACCAGGCTATGAGTGGTGGCCAGTCCTCGTCTGGCTGTGCCAGGTGGAGATTATAACAGAACATGGCCAACATGTTCAAATGTTCATAAATGACCATCATGGTCAAATAATAATAATCACAGTAGTTGTCGAGGGTGTAGCAAGTCAGCACCTCAGGAGTAAATGTCAGTTTGCTTTTCATAGCTGATCATTAAGAGTATCTCTACCACTCCTGCTGTCTAGAGTTGAAAACTGCAGGTCTGGGACAGGTAGCACGTCCGGTGAACAGGTCAGGATTCCGTAGCCGCAGGCAGAACAGTTGAACCTGGAGCAGCAGCATGGCCAGGTGGACTGGGGACAGCAAGGAGTCATCATGCCAGGTAGTCCTGAGGCATGGTCCTAGGGCTCAGGTCCTCCGAGAGAGAAAGAAAGAAAGAGAGAATTAGAGAGCATACTTAAATTCACACAGGACACCGGAGAAGTACTCCAGATATAACAAACTGACCCTAGCCCCCCGACACAAACTACTGCAGGATAAATACTGGAGGCGTCAGGAGACACTGTGGCCCCATCCGATGATACCCCCGGACAGGGCCAAACAGGAAGGATATAACCCACCCACTTTGCCAAAGCACAGCCCCCACACCACTAGAGGGATATCTTCAACCACCAACTTACCATCCTGAGACCAGGCCGAGTATAGCCCACAAAGATCTCCGCCACAGCACAACCCAAGGGGGGGCGCCAACCCAGACGGGAAGATCACATCAGTGACTCAACCCACTCAAGTGACGCACCCCTCCTAGGGACGGCATGAAAGAGCACCAGTAATCCAGTGACTCAGCCCCTGTAATAGGGTTAGAGGCAGAGAATCCCAGTGGAAAGAGGGGAACCGGTCAGGCAGAGACAGCAAGGGCGGTTCGTTGCTCCAGAGCCTTTCCGTTCACCTTCACACTCCTGGGCCAGACTACACTCAATCATATGAAGAGATGAGTCTTCAGTAAAGACTTAAAGGTTGAGAACGAGTCTGCGTCTCTCACATGGGTAGGCAGATCATTCCATAAAAATGGAGCTCTATAGGAGAAAGCCCTGCCTCCAGCTGTTTGCTTAGAAATTCTAGGGACAATTAGGAGGCCTGCGTCTTGTGACCGTAGCGTACGTGTAGGTATGTACGGCAGGACCAAATCAGAGAGATGGGTAGGAGCAAGCCCATGTAATGCTTTGTAGGTTAGCAGTAAAACCTTAATCAGCCCTTGCCTTAACAGGAAGCCAGTGTAGGGAGGCAAGCACTGGAGTAATATGATTTAAAAAATGTGGTTCTAGTCAGGATTCTAGCAGCCGTATTTAGCACTAACTGAAGTTTATTTAGTGCTTTATCCGGGTAGCTGGAATGTAGAGCATTGCAGCAGTCTAACCTAGAAGTAACAAAACCTTGGATGAATTTTTCTGCATTTTTGGACAAAGTTTCTGATTTTTGCAATGTTACGTAGATTGAAAAAAGCTGTCCTTGAAACAGTCTTGATATGTTCTTCAAAAGAGAGATCAGGGTCCAGAGTAACGCCGAGGTCCTTCACAGTTTTATTTGAGACGACTGTAACAACCATTAAGATGAATTGTCAGATTCAACAGAAGATCTCTTTGTTTCTTGGGACCTAGAACAAGCATCTCTGTTTTGTCCGAGTTTAAAATTAGAACATTTGCAGCCATCCAATTCCTTATGTCTGAAACACAGGCTTCTAGCGAGGGCAATTTTGGGGCTTCATCATGTTTCATTGAAATGGTCAATGGCTATGGCATCTGCTAGCCTGCATCAGGAGATGATAAGCTAACAATCTAGTGGACAATTAAAAAGCCTTCGTTTTTTTTATGGCTTATGCATAGCAAGAACAATATATTTAATATTCTAAGCCATCACATTTAAAAAATTGAAAAATACATGTAAAAATCCACTACTTGACTACTTCTGCAAGTTTTTTTGCATAGAGGCTTTTTTGACATTGTTTACTATCCGGCATCAACTTCTGTTTGTTCTATAGTATTTCATCCCATGAACAATAGACCACCTCATGGTTTACACCTATAACCAAATAAGTGTTCCTCTCCTCTGTCTCTAATAAAATAAGCTGCTTATTTGGGGACAAAATGTTGATCATTGTTCGATTAAGTGCATGTTTATGTTGTAATTTTAGAGCATCTTCTGAATTAAAATCTTTCGCTTTAATTTTTGGTTGCACAGCCGCTGTGCTATGCAGTTGCCTAGCCATATTTGAATTACTATAGGGCACTGGCCACTGACCTCTGGCGTTTTGCATTTGTTTCAGAAGAAGAAGAAGAGGAGGAAGATTGACTGCAGCATGATCGGAGAGCCCACAAACTTTATGCACCTCACACACATTGGCTCCGGGGAGATGGCGGAAGGTTTGCCGCCGGTATGTATAAAGTTTTGGCTACTTTCATGAAGACCATCCTTTTTACACATTTTGTAATCAGTGTTTTTGAAGAATGATAGGTCTGTAATCTTGACAGATAAACCTAACAATTGCTGTTGGGCTGCTCATAGTGAGTACTATTATTTGGACTTTGTGTTATACTTGCATTGCATGTCAAATTAATTAAAACATTTTTTATTTCAACACTTGGATCAAGTCTGGAAGATATTGCTTAAAACATCTCAGTGCACCATGGTACAAACCAGGGAATTAGTATTGTCCAGAGGTTGTCTTTGGACAAAAATGAATACAAAAACACTGCTTTCATACATGAACTGCTACACTTGTCCCACACCCATTCATTGGCTAATTGGCCCATCAGCCAGCCAGCCACCTGCAGCCTCACTTTTGAACAAGGCTCAGCCTGTGCAAGAGGCGGAAGTGGTCCTGTGAAACACAGGCCCTGAAATGGACCCCCCCCCTACCACTTCATGCACCATGATGTTCCCTACACCCTATTACTCAGTCCCTCTTCCCTCCCTGGGAGTGATTCCAAAGGGCACACAGAGAAGGGACAGTGACAGGGGACACAGCTGGAAGGCCTTGGCTGCTAAATGAAAGGCCCCCTCTGTGTCCTGCAACGCTGGTTGAAGATTCCCCCAATCATCTAGCACAGCAACCTAAAACAAGAGCTCCTTTCTGTGCCTGTTAAAGGGGAACTCAGACATCCCACTGAAAACCAAGTCAACTCACCAGTGATCAAGTCTTGTTTACTTAGCATTGACAACCTTAATGAGCTTTAATGCCGAATGAGAGGCGTATACGTTTTGTGTTTCCACTAAGCCGGTGACTACATTGCGAACCATGACTAACCCTTATAATGATGCAAAGCCCATTAAATGGGCTGGAACAGTGTAAATAGGTGTGGTATACAAACACTGCTGCCTTTTTTGTTGAAGCAGAATTATTACATAACACCATTACGAAACGTCTGTCTGTGTAATCTTGACACTGTCTCCTTCAGCGCCGTCAGAATTCCGACTACAGGTTATTTTTTAGTTTTCATGCATGGGTGTTCTAATGTTGCAAAGTTAGTTAGCATTTTCACAAACTAGAGGTGGGTATCCATCAACCGCTCGGGATTGTAGGACTACAGTGTGTTTCCATTCGGCATATGAAATATCAACATATCACACCATTTGTGAGTGAGCGAAGGGCACTTACTTAGCAACCAGAGTTTTCGTTGTGTGATCCAGCTGCAGGTGGAATGACTCAAGGTATCTTTAATAACACCGACTGTTGCATAATACCAGAAAACAGGTCATATTGTCAATGTCCTCTGTTCTTGCTGGTTGACGCTCCACTGAATTTGACATGACTCTACCAGGGAGTGATGTTCGTATGACTGCCATGTTGCTCTTGTCCCTCATGCAGTCAGGGTCAGTCCAGGAACAGATGAGGTCCAAAGGACCCAGCACCAATGGCAGAAGCAGCCTCTTATAGCCAGTAAGTACCGTCGATTTACTCCAGTGTGCACACATACTCACTCTTTAGATCATACTGTTTTAGGGGTTAAATAAATATTTTATTTTAGACTGGAATTGTTTGTCAATCGGTATGAGTGGGATATTAATGGATGGCTCTCCTTATCTTTTGTTCTTCCACATGACGACGATGAACTTACTAGCCTAAGTTCTTGTAAAACTTTTTTTTAAACACCTTACTGTGGATTATTTTGTATTTTTTTGTATCTGAAGATATTCTTCAATGTTTAACTTTTTATTCAGAAACTACTGCTCTCCAATGACATGTTTTGTTTGCGGTTTCAGACATATGGACCGATCCAAGGACTCGACGTGAGCTCATTTCCCCCTTCCTCGGACCCAGCCTCAAGCCAAACTTCATGGACCAACTCTGCATATTGCACTTAGGCCCACAATGACCACCGCAAATGGCACAAAAAAATAAAAAATAAAGATGACTTAATTTCCCAGAATCCCTTTCGTCCCCCATCATCCAGTTTCAAATGGAACATGACTCTTGCCTTGAAGCGGGAAAGTACCCTGGATTCTCACTCAGCACTGGGGACTGGACGGGATTGTGTGTGTGGGCTTTTAGGAGGTATTTGTTACACTTCAGGCTGCTGGCGGATACAGATTTTCCCATTTGCCTCTGTCTCAAGCAAGGGATTGTCCGAACATTTCATATTTCACCAACAAGACCGTCTCACAAGTGTGATACTGCTCTTTCAATAACGCAAACAAAAGTTTTCTTTGTTCTTGACACGAAGTGGCATGCATTTGTGCCCTTTTAAAAGTGTTGTCTGTAATGATTATAATGCCTTTATAAGTAGTAAATGGTGGAAACTGAGCCCATATGTTTCCTATAGTGCCATGACAAGCAGGCACTTTTCATATGTATTGCTAAAGTGCAGTGGTCAAATTAATATTTAGGTTTTGGAAGCAAAGTTGCTCAATTGACAAGCAGGATGTGGCATCACCCCTGGCTCCACCCGCTACTTGTCTGGAGCAGTTTAAGATCCAGTCTTAGCAGCACTGTAGACCTACAGGGTGGGAGTGGTCACCGTGTAGGCCTACAGGGTGGGAGTGGTCACTGTGTAGGCCTACTTTGCTAATGTTTTGGCACTTTGCCCGTTTCACGTGGATGATTCTTAGACTAGAAAAATGATTTCTCACACACATGCCACCATTAGTCACTCAGTCTTCCTTACAAATGCACGTCAAGTTTTTCATAGACAACCCTCTCATATATACTTCTACCTTAAGTGTTATTGCCAAAGTTATGCCTTTATATATTAGTTTATTTTTTACCATGCCTGCTTTAACACCAGCACATCTGAACACTGGATAGCACTGGCAGGAAGCCAGCGGCGGTTAAAGCGTTGGGGCAAGTAACCGAAAGGTCGCTGGTTCAAATACCCGAGCAGGCGAGGTGAAAAATGTATCGACGTGCCTTGCTCATAGGCACTGTACGATGGCTGAACCTGTAAAACACTGCACCTATCTGGTGTACGTGACACAAAAAAGAAGAAATTAATTACCTTCTGTCATGTCCCATAGACTCCCTTTTTGGGGTTTTAAACAAGTTTGTATGGGGTAGTAGTCTTCTTGCGCAATCCACTTATAAGCGCTTGAAAGCTGAATGTAAGATGCCGTAACTAATCTTAATCGTTTGCCTTTATCTAAAAACTAATCTAGTTGGACTGTTAGTTCAGCAGGTTTATGACGCCAACATCTCAAATGTATCATAAACTATGGCAACTTGGCCTTGGTTCTCCTGTTGCAGTGTTCGTCTTAGAATTGTCCCCTGCCTGTCTAAGCTGAGACATGCTCATTCACTTTTGAGCTATTCTGAAAGGTGACTTTATGGGCTTTCTGTTTCAATGGCAATCTACAGTTCAGGTTAGAGGAAACGGTAAAGCCTATAGTACTACGGTGAGAAAGTGATGGCTGATTTTGCTTTCTGTTATTTATCAAGTTATTTTGCCTCATTACTGGTAAATGGACCCGCTGTCATTGTATTCAATATTACATTTAGATGCATGCCTACTACAGTTCAGGCAAACACTTGCCGTATGAGAGTAATTTTTATTATTTGTTTTACGACTGCCCTCCATATTTTTGTCAGCTGTGGAGCTGGGTTTTTTAGTTTTGTTTTAAGATTTATCTCTGACTGAAGAGATTCCAGGATGCAATGTACGTGCTTTCTTTTTTCAGTTGCACTGTTTTCCTAGGTCTCCCTCTTTTAGTTTGAATTGCACATGTGTTCCACAGTCATCCTATGTGGACGTTGGTGAACAGATGTGTGATAGTAGAGGAAGTATTTCAACTGCCGCAAATCTGTGTGTTTTCTCCGCTTCTGGGCTTTTTCCCCTCCTGAAAATACAGTCTATTTTATGTATCCATGTGTGTTTCTTGTGTTTGTTTACTTGAAAGTGCAATTTACTTTGAAGGGGCACATCCTCCAGAGGTTTATTTTATTTTTTTAACCTTTTTTATTTAACTAGTTAAGTCAGTTAAGAACAAATTCTTATTTATACACAAGTGCATATGAAAAATAAATGTTCCCCAATTCTGAAAGAGGGTAGCCCCAAGTTTGGGAACCCCTGATTTAGGGAATAATATGCAGACAAATTATACCCAGTTTAACAGTTTGGTGATAAGTCAGCAATACTTTCAGAGTTCAGGGAAATCAAACATTTCAAGTGTTTAATTAGTCTTCAGACCCAGATTGACAGCAAAAATCTGTAAACGAATCACTGATATTACATTTGCTGCGACGAACTCGACTCCAATTTTAGTTCCCCTGTTTCCAACAGCCAGAGCAAATCACACTGCAACGTTGCAGGAAGAGACTTACTATTATGAGAGGTTTCATCCAGCCTTCGCACATCTCATCCTCCAACATCTTGTGTTTTTATTACAAGCAGCTGTCTGAGACCACAGTAATCTCAACAACATAATAATGATTTTAATCTGTGTGAGTAGCCCAGAGTCAAACCATGGAGCAGAGCGCAGGATAACGCATTCATTACCTACTTCACTGGGGAAGGGGGGAAAATTGCCCATGGAAAAACTGAAAATGTGGTAGGTGTAGTTCAGTGTAAACAATGTGGAAAAAGACTAAAGCTACAGTCTTTTGCACTGACTGTAGCGTAAACTTGACACAGGGCAAGGGTGACCCGTTAAACTACTGGCTGGCTGTCGTTAGCTATTTGTAATTTATCTCCTACAGACTAGAAATATATTTAACTTGATGCTGCCCACTAATTTGCTTTCAAATATCATCACTTACTATTTCCAGTTTGTCTAATAAAGACGGACAGAATAGGGTTAGAAATGTTCTTTAAAGGTTTTTTAATGTTGACGACATTCTAAACCTGAGACTAAATGTAAAAAGTAGACCGCATACGTCCCTTTGCTCAGTGTGCTACTTTCCCCGGAATTACATCATATTTATTTGCTCCTTTTACAGTGGGGCAAAAAAGTATTGTCAGCCACCAATTGTGCAAGTTCTCCCACTTAAAAATATGAGAGAGGCCTGTAATTTTCATCATAGGTACACTTCAACTATGACAGACAAAATAAGAAAAAAAAATCCAGAAAATCACATTGTAGGATTTTTTAAAATGAATATTTGCAAATTATGGTGGAAAATAAGTATTTGGTCAATAACAAAAGTATCTCAATACTTTTATATATCCTTTGTTGGCAATGACAGAGGTCAAACGTTTCCTGTAAGTCTTCACAAGGTTTTCACACACTGTTGCTGGTATTTTGGCCCATTCCTCCATGCAGATCTCATCTAGAGCAGTGATGTTTTGGGGCTGTTGCTGGGCAACACGGACTTTCAACGCCCTCCAAAGATTTTCTATGGGGTTGAGATCTGGAGACTGGCTAGGCCACTCCAGGACCTTGAAATGCTTCTTACGAAGCCACTCCTTCGTTGCCCGGGCGGTGTGTTTGGGATCATTGTCATGCTGAAAGACCCAGCCACGTTTCATCTTCAATGCCCTTGCTGATGGAAGGAGGTTTTCACTCAATCTCACGATACCTTTCCCCATTTATTCTTTCCTTTACACGGAGTCGTCCTGGTCCCTTTGCAGAAAAACAGCCCCAAAGCATGATGTTTTCACCCCCATGCTTCACAGTAGGTATGGTGTTCTTTGGATGCAACTCAGCATTCTTTGTCCTCCAAACACGACGAGTTGAGTTTTGACCAAAAAGTTCTATTTTGGTTTCATCTGACCATATGACATTCTCCCAATCTTCTTCTGGATCATCCAAATGCTCTCTAGCAAACTTCAGATGGGCCTGGACATGTACAGGCTTAAGCAGGGGGATACATCTGGCACTGAAGGATTTTAGTCCCTGGCGGCGTAGTGAGTTACTGATGGTAGGCTTTGTTACTTTGGTCCCAGCTTTCTACAGGTCATTCACTAGGTCCCCCTGTGTGGTTCTGGGATTTTTGCTCACCGTTCTTGTGATCATTTTGACCCCACGGGGTGAGATCTTGCGTGGAGCCCCAGATCGAGGGAGATTATCAGTGGTCTTGTATGTCTTCCATTTCCTAATAATTGCTCCCACAGTTGATTTCTTCAAACCAAGCTGCTTACTTATTGCAGATTCAGTCTTCCCAGCCTGGTGCAGGTCTACAATTTTGTTTCTGGTGACCTTTGACAGCTCTTTAGTGGAGCCATAGTGGCCATAGTGGAGTTTGGAGTGTGACTGTTTGAGGTTGTGGACAGGTGTCTTTTATACTGATAACAAGTTCAAACAGGTGCCATTAATTCAGGTAACGAGTGGAGGACAGAGGAGCCTCTTAAAGAAGAAGTTACAGGTCTGTGAGAGCCAGAAATCTTGCTTGTTTGTAGGTGACCAAATACTTATTTTCCACCATAATTTGCAAATAAATTCATAAATCCTACAATGTGATTTCCTTTTCTTTTTCTCATTTTCTCTGTCGAAGTGTACCTATGATAAATTACAGGCCTCATCTTTTAAGTGGGAGAACTTGCACAATTGGTGGCTGACTAAATACTTTTTTGCCCCACTGTATATATTGGCATCTCTTTGCAGCCAAGCAATTCTACTTATTATTTTTTACATTTAGCAGACGCTCCTATCCATTTTCATCCCCCCCCCCCCCCCCCCCCCCCCCCCCCCCCCCCCCAGATTGCCCATGGGACTCGAACCCACAACCTTGGCGTCGCAAGCGCCATACTCTACCAGCTGAGCCTCACGGAACCTACCCTACAATTGTTTTTTTTGCTCAGTGAGTTCTCTCCTGTCCTTACCATAAGGTTTTCAGCTTCTCTCACCAGGCACTCTTCAATGTTTTTTTGTGTTTTTTTTTGAGGATATTAAACCTTCAACACTCTACTTCCTCTTTAACAATGGATGCTGTTTCTATATAAAACATTGGGCATAGCCAATAGTTATGGCGCTTGGCTGCAAACACACCACTACACACATGGGGCCTGTCCTTGGCAGAGCCCAGCAAAAGCCCATCGCCTGAATGAAGGAAATCTATGGTCCATTGTACTTCTTGATTACACTAAAAGCCGCCGGCAGATCAGATCGGGCCTGGAACAAGATAAGAGCTCCTTTTCATTGCGTTTCAGCATGAGAAGTTGGAGCTGTTGGTTAATATATAACATGGGCTGTTTATATCGGGCCTCCAAATAATGACTGGTAGTGGTGGTTCTGTAATGAATCTTACACAATGACTGATGGTAGTTATCAGACGACTGAGCCACTGCTGAACTTGCTGTACTGCAGGTCCTGTTTTACAACCCAACTAATGGAACATGCTGTAATGTCTCCAACTGTATTTATGGATGATGTTATACAATTCTAATGAATTATACTAGGGATTAAAGCAGTTCGGAGGTTTGAATGGGTCGTGGGTGCCCGAGATAAAAAAAAAAATATATATACAATTTTTATAATAGAAAATATTCCAGTCTGAACTTAAATGACTTAAACCAGGTAGAGAATGTGTAGAAATGATAATGAACTTATTTTTTAATCATTTAACTTATCATATAGAAGTGTTTGCGACATACCATATATGGACATTGAAAACAGAAGCCAATGATGAGATACAATATCAAACAAACCATCTACTCTGTATACAACCCAGAACAGCATATCATGATTTTCTAATCAAGGGCTTGAAAACAAATCTTGATGCATGCACAGTAAAGAAAGTAGCAACATCAATAAAATCATCTCTAGATTCAAAACACCTATTTTAAAGACCTGAATGACTCAAACTTTGGACTTCTTTTCCTATAGTGTAGATGGGATCGGCCGAGCCTGATTTCCCTAACTGTAAACCTCGGCCTGGCACGGGTCTCACACTTCATACACTGTTCTCTGTTCCTGTTTATTGAGTTTCCCCACATCTACCTCACTTCCTCTCCCTGTAAGGGTCCTTTTCCTGTGTGTCTGGTGGGTCCAAACAGCCAGTCTCACCTTCTGCGATCTGGGCCAAATTCCCCACTCCCTCTGTTCCTTTATTAAGTGCTGTGTGGAAGGGGAGGAAGCTGGTAGAGGCCAAACACCCTCCCACTGTACCCAACAGAGCTCCTAAAAACAACACATTCACTCCTGTACTGGATAACAAGTCACAGTGTATAATGGGTTCTATTGAGTGCTAGCTCAAGAATTAAGTTGAACATGAGACATTGGGGTTTATTCATAAACGTGTTGATCACATGGAGTAGTTTCCTACTTAAAGGAAAATACAGCAGACGTTTCCAGAATCCAATTTGGTAAAACTTGGTGTTTTAAGAAAGCATAATCTAAGTTCCATAGATGTACTTCCAATGGATTTGATGAGGGATTTACAAGCATGTTGTTTTCTCTTGGTAGACAAACATTTGAGAAAGTTACGTTATTAGGACAAAAATTTAAATAAAAGGATGACATGAAATTACCCCCAGGTGATGCTTCCATCATAGGCAGTCAGCTACAGTGAACAAAAATATAAACGCAACAAATTTTTTCCTATCTTTCATGAGCTGAAATAAAATATCCCAGAAATGTTCCATATTGTCATGCCAAATTTGTTTACATCCTTATTAGTGAGCATTTCACCTTTGCCAAGATAATCCATCCATCTGACAAGTGTGGTATATCAACAAGCTGATTAAACAGCATGATCATTACATAAGTGCACCTTGTGCTGTGGACAAAAGGCCACTCTAAAAGGTGCAGTTTTGTCACACAATACAATGCCCCAGAGGTCAAGTTTTGAGGGAGTGTGCAATTAGCATGCTGACAGCAGGAATATCCACCAGAGCTTTTGCCAGAGAATTAAATGTTAATTTCTCAACCATAAGCTGCCTCCAACATTGTTTTAGAGAATTTGGCAGTATGTCCAACCGGCCTCACAACCGAAGACCATGTGTAACCACGCCAGCCCAGGACCTCCACATCTGGCTTCTTCACCTGCAGGATCGTCTGAGACCAGCCACCCAGACAGCTGATGAAACTGTGGGTTTGCACAACTAAAGAATTTCTGCACAGACTGTCAAAACCCATCTCAAAGAAGCTCATCTGTGTGCTCGTCGTCCTCACCAGGGTCTTGACCTGACTGGAGTTTACTGGGCAAATGCTCACCTTTGATGGCCACTGTCACGCTGGAGAAGTGTGCTCTTCAAAGATGAACCCTGGTTTCAACTGTACCGGGCAGATGGCTGATGTCAATGTTGTGAACAGTGCCCCATGGTGGCGGTGGGCATAAGCTACGGACAATGAACAGAATTACAATTTGGCAATTGGAATGCACAGAGATACCGTGATGAGATCCTGAGGCCCATTGTTGTGCCATTCATCCACCACCATCAACTCATGTTTCAGCATGATAATGCACAGCCCCATGTTGCAGGGATCTGTACACAATTCCTGGAAGCTTAACATGTCCCAGTTCTTTCCCTGCATACTCACCAGACATGTCACTATTTGAGCGTATTTGGGGTGCTCTGGATCGACGTGTACAACTGCGTGTTCCAGTTCCCGCCAATATCCATCAACTTCGCACAGCAATTGTAGAAGATTGGGACAACATTCAACAGCCCACAATTAACAGCCTGATCAACTCTATGCAAAGGAGATTTTGTGCCGCATGAGGCAAATAGTGGTCACCAGATACTGTCTGGTTTTCTGATCCATGTCCCTACTTTCTTTTAAGGTGTCTGTGACCGACAGATGCAGATCTGTATTCCCAGTCATGTGAAAACCATAGATTAGGGCCTAATTAATTTATTTTCCTTATTTTTCCTTATATAAACTATAACTATAAACTGTAGCTCAGTCAAATCTTTTAAATGGTTGCATGTTGCGTTTATATTTTTGTTCAGTGTAATTTAAGCAATAATAGTTAATGATGATTAATATAAAACCGGTTGCTTCCCAGCTAGCACACTTGGTTCCTTGGAAGTTGTGGGAACGCAAGTCTTTGGTTTCTCATTGGTTCTGGGAACAAATCCATACGTTTTCTGAACAGTTTTTTAAACACTTTTTGACTGTTCTGGGAGGTTGCAATTAGGTTCTGAGAATGTTTTATTATGGTTCCGTGAAGGTTTTCCTGGGAGGTTTTAACGTTCTGAGAATAGAAATTCTAGGTTATTTGCAAGTAATTAAATAACATTCTGAGAATGTTTCAATCATATTTAATAACACAGCTTAGGTTAACTGTTTTGAACTCCAATAACAGATTGAATGCTGAAGTACACGGCTATTCATTTGCTTAACCATGCAAACGCATATTTTGTATTGTGGCACGGCATCCGTGAGATTCTGTTCTCTATCCATGGAATTACTCCACTGCACCAGCAGGATGCAGCTAGCATGCCACGTTCATTTTAGTCTGTTCAAACAGACCCCATTTCAAAGGAAACAAGCACTCATTAAGATCAGGTTGGGACAATTTAGTGGGCGCAGTCAACACACCTGAACATACTTACCAATGTACACTGAGCATACCAAACATTAAGAACACCTTCCTAATATTGAGTTGCACCCCCTCCCCAATTTGCCCTCAGAACAACCTCATTTCGTCGGGACATGGACTTTACAAGGTGTCGAAAGCGTTCCACGGGGATGCTGGTCCATGTTGGCTCCAATGCTTCCCACAGTTGTGTCGAGAATGGCTGGATGTGCTTCGGGTGGTGGCCCATTGTTGATACACACAAACTGTTGAGTGTGAAAAACCCAGCAGCGTTGCAGTTCTTGACACAAACCAGCGTGCCTGGCACCTACTACCATACCCCGTTCAAAGGCGTGAAAATATTTTATCTTGCCCATTCACCCTCTGAATGGCACACATACACAATCCATGTCGCAATTGTCTCAAGTGTTAAAAAGCCTTCTTTAACCTGTCTCCTCCCCTTCTTCTACACTGATTGAAGTGGATTTAACGAGTGACATCAACAAGGGATCATAGCTTTCACCTGGGTTCACCTGGTCAGTCTATGTCATAGAATGTTTTGTGTACTCAGTGTGTATGTTTTTAAGTAATATTCTTAGAAAGTTCTTTGAACAATACTAACATGTTGTGTTTTTTTATGCAACGTTTTCTTAATATTCTGAGAGCATGACTTTAAATAAAACCATGAGGAAACCTGCAGAAAAGGTTATGCTGAAATACTGAAATTCCCACGGAAGAATGTTGTTTCTTAATGTTCCCTGAGCAATTTGAGAACATGACTTTAAATTGAACCACGAGGAAACCTGTAGGAAAGGTTATGCTGAAGTACTGAAATTCCCACTTAAGAAGCATATGGTTCACAGAACTTGATGTGCCCAACTGGGTTATCTATTCATCCCTGATACACCAGCTTTGTAGGCAATTTGTCTGATACACCCTTTATCTCAGTTAATTTCGTTTTATTGCAAATGGATGAATCAATAAAGACATCATCAGTCACTGATATCATCACCTGTTATTTAAACACACACCCTTATCAGCACTGACAGAGCATTACAATAAAATATATTTTAGATAGTGTATTACAATAATGAACTTCATTGTCTAAATGAACAGTCATCTGGATATGGAAGAGAAAAAAAACAAACACAAAGAATTATCCGATAATGTCATATGAGCAGGGGTGCAACTTTCAGTGGGGACATGTCCCCCGAACATTCTGAAATTGTATTTTTGTCCCCCCCAGTTTTATTATTGGAATGTGATACAAAACAAGGAAACGTTGTTCTTTAGGACCATGCGGAATCCTCTGAGCGTTAGGGTAGGTTGGCCTTCTAGGCAGAGTTGCTGGCCTCCTAGGCAGAGTTGCAAAGAAAAAGGCATATCTCAGACTGGCCAATAAAAATAAAAGGTTGAGATGGGCAAAAGAACACAGACACTGGACTGAGGAACTCTGCCTCAAAGGCCAGCATCCCGGAGTCGCCTCTTCACTGTTGACGTTGAGACTGGTGTTTTGCGGGTACTATTTAATGAAGCTGCCAGTTGAGGACTTGTGAGGTGTCGGTTTCTCAAACTAGACACTCTAATGTACTTGTCCTCTTGCTCAGTTGTGCACCGGGGTTACTGGTTAGGGCCAGTTTGCTCTGTTCTGTGAAGGGAGTTGTACACAGCATTGTACAAGATCTTCAGTTTCTTGGCAATTTCTCATATGGAATAGCCTTCATTTCTCAAAACAAGAATAGACTGACCAGTTTCAGAAGAAAGTTATTTGTTTCTGGCCATTTTGAGCCTGTAATCAAACCCACAAATGCTGATGCTCCAGATACTCAACTACTCTAAAGAAGGACAGTTGTATTGCTTCTTTAATCAGAACAACAGTTTTCAGCTGTGCTAACATAATTGCAAACGGGTTTTCTAATGATCAATTAGCCTTTTAAAATGATAAACTTGGATTATAGCTAACACAACATGCCATTGGAATACAGGAGTGATGGTTGCTGACAATGGGCCTCTGTACGCCTATGTAGATATTCCATAAAAAAATCTGCCGTTTCCTGCTACAATGGTCATTTAGAACATTAACAATGTCTACACTGTATTTTTGATCAATAAAGATGTTATTTTAAAGGACAAAAAAAACATGCTTTTCTTTCAAAAACAAGGTCATTTCTAAGTGTCCCCAAACTTTTGAATGGTAGTGTAAGTGAATTTGTCCCAATACTTTGGTCCCCTAATATGGGGGGACTATGTACAGAAAGTGCTGTAGTTTCTAAACGGTTCACCCGATATGGATGAAAATGCCCTCAAATTAAAGCTGACAGTCTGCACTTTAATAGTCATTGTATCCATATCAAATCCAAACGCTGGAGTGGAGAGCAAAAACAACAAAACGTGTCACTCGCTAGGTTCCCATCCAACTGGCTACAGATTTTCATGCTAATACTCTAGAATCGGCATATAGAAAATGTGTGCAATTTCCCACCAGTGGTGTGTTTCCACAAAATTGACAGTGCTTGATAACGTAGTGCACACAAAATGTACATTTTTGCTTAAGTTTTCATGTACGCATAAAAATAAAAAATGAAATATGTTTCCATCGCATTTTCAACTCTGCTGATAGTTTTGTCACAGAAACTGTTGCATTTAATAGCAAATGTGCCCACTCTGGTCTTGGTACGTGCTCTCTAGCCAACAGCTTGCAGATACAGTGTGGGTAGGTTGTGCTGGGTCTAAAGGCTCTGCATGGTCAATCTGTCATCTGCAGTGGCCGTACAGCATTTACTGCTATATGGTCTCTGCAGAAGTCAGGGCATTCATACTTCTTGTGCTTTGCGGAAATGTTGTGAAGGGAGTTGTCAAGGAAGTGAGTTTGTGTTAATACAGGACCCCATCCCGCCCCCATCTACTGTCAACCAATCATGTCAATACGGAGCTATACAGAGCCCTCTGCATTGTCACAAATTTTGGGAGGCTCACGGCGATGCGGTACGGGGATCGATTTGGCCTCCACAAGCCTTCAGAGGCTCTACAATTGCTTCACATCCTCTGTAAGAATCACATATGCAGAGCCAGCATAAATTAGCTTTAAATCTACATGATGAGATTATTATGGATAAGAGGTGAGAATATTTTTATTGGTCAAAAATGGCAGTCAAGCACTGATCATCATGTCACCAGAATAAGACCCTCAATATTTATTGGAAAGGGGCGTAAAGATCACATTGCACTTTCACCACCCTGTAAAATCCATCACTTCATCTGTAGCCTAATAATCTGCATGGTTTCCTAAATTGTAGCGGGAGAACCACGCCCCATTACATCGCGTGACTCCAAGTTACCTTCGATATGGTGGTTATTATATCAATATTTGTGCATGAAGGCATTTCCACTGCCATTTCTCACATTATTAATTTTACTGACTCAAAAATATCCCGACATGTCGAACGAACAAATGATCTGCCTGCGTTTATAACATTGTAGCGAAACTTCCTGTTTCCATCAGCTGTTGTTTAAAAAAAATATTTTATATGGTATGATTTTACTGCATAGAAACTGTGGATGGAAACGTGGTTACAGTCTCGATACCTTTGGAGCTCAGTGTTTCTTCTTGCGGTCCTTCAGTAGATGCTTTGGTTAAAGTTGTCTCATAGGACAACTGACGTGAGATTGGGCAGCCAGGTTCATCTTCCGTGTCAAGTAATTGGTTGACAGATTTGAGCCTTTGTTTAGTCCACTGTTTTGTCTTCAAGTCCCTTTGCACTGTGGTCCAGATCAACCTTTTCAGCATATCACCTGTCCATATTCTCGTCAAACCTGTGTGAATGGAAATATATTGAACCGGACTGAAAAACAATAAAACACATAAACGCAGCCAATACATGTTCACGAATCATCATAATAGAAGGATCTCACTGTTTATTTTCTTTCTGTTTGAAATGAATACTTTTATTTGCTCAATGGTGATGAAGAAAAACTAGATATTCGTCATACAATAAACATATGAGGTGATGGGCTTTCCCATTTATGGGTTCATTAATGTAGCTTATTGTGAATGTGTGATGGTGCTTTCAAGAGTACTGGGAACTCTGGGGAAAAAAACGAGGTCAAATAATGACGTCAGTGATCTTAAGGTCGGAAAGTAGGAGCTGTAGAAAGAGACCTTAGTTCCCGACTTGGAATTCTGAGTTGACCACTCAAAAATATTTTTCCCAGTCGGAGCAACGTTTTAATAATTTTTTTTTTACAAGTTCACAGTTGTCTTAAACGCACTGAGGTCGTAAGTCAGAGATTTCCGAGTTCCCAAGTGTTTTGAACGTGGCATGAGAGAGTCTGATGGTGTCACTCACTGTCTGACGCAGTCGGGGATCTGCACACGCTCAATAGGGATGTGCTGGGACAGCTCCCGAAGGCTGTCGATAAACTGAAGCTTGCGACTGAATTTGGAGCTGTGAGGAGGACAGGATCGGAAGCCATTTGTTTTGTGTGACGACACAGAGCCAACATGTAAAAAATAAATAAAGATACAGTAGTGGGCAGCATCGTTTAAATAAAATAAATATACAATTAAGATTTGTACTATTACAGCTACAAGATCAGGGCGGCTGCTCAAACAGTGCTATGGCCATTGTTCTATAGATGTCCCTTTTGCTTCATGGAGTAACAGGGCCCATTGACTCAACAACAACAACAGCAACCCTGACCGACTGGACTTGGTGTCTCAGGGGATGGTGGCCCTCACCTGATGAAGGGCTTGATGATGGTGATCAGGGCCTTGATGTACCAGGTTGGGTGTACAATGTACAGACCTTTCAGATTCTTCCTCAACCTATGAGAGAAACAGAATCAAGTTTAAGAGTAAAGGTAACAGTTGTTCATTCAATCTGTCAGTATATCTTCTGTAGATTTACACTACCACTCTCACATCACCATGATTAAACCTTTCCATAAAACACGTATGTCTACCAAAAGTTACTTTAGTGCCTCCAAAAGGTTATTTGGGGCCCAGTCTGTGTGACTCCCCAGGCAGGCGCAAACTGTTAAGTAAGGGGTCTACCTCACTCACCAGTCAAAAGTTTGGACACACTTACTCATTCCAGGGTTTTTCTTTATTTTGACTATTTTCTAGATTGTAGAAAAATAGTGAAGACATCAAAACTATGAAACAACACATATGGAATCATGTAGTAACCAAAAAAGTGTTAAACATATAAAAATATATGTTATACTTTAGATTCTTAGAAATTAGCCACCCTTTGCCTTGATGACAGCTTTGCACACTCTTGGCATTTTCAACCAGCTTCATTGGATACAGAAGATAGCCATATTTGGTAAAAGTCCATATTACAGCTTAAATAAGCAAAGATAAATGACAGTCCATCATTACTATAAGACATCAAGGTCAATCAATTCGGAAAATTTCAAGAACTTTTAAAGTTTCTTCAATTGCAGTCGCAAAAACCATCAAAATCTATGATGAAACTGGCTATCATAAGGACCGCCACAGGAAAGGAAGACCCAGAGTTACCTCTTCTGCAGAGGATAAGTTCAATGGAGTTAACTGCACCTCAGAAATATGATTCACAGAGTTCAAGTAACAGACACATCTCAACATCAACTGTTCAGAGGAGACGTGAATCAGGCCTTAATGGTCGAATTGCTGCAACAACTATTAAAGGACACCAATAAGAAGAGACTTGCTTGGCTTGGGCCAAGAAACTTGAGCAATGGACATTAGACCTGTGGAAATCTGTCCTTTGGTCTGATGACTCCAAATTTGGGATTTTTGGTTCCAACCGCTGTGTCTTTGTGAGACGCAGAGTAGGTGGACGGATGATCTCTGCATGTGTGGTTCTCACCATAAAGCATGGAGGAGGAGGTGTGATGGTGCTTTGCTGGTGATACTGCCGGTGATTTATTTTGAATTCAAGGTACACTTAACCAGCATGGCTAGCACAGCATTCTGAAGCGATACGCCATCCCATCTGGTTTGCGCTTAGTGGGACTATCATTTGTTTTTCAACAGGACAATGACACCAAACACACATTCAGGCTGTGTAAGGGCTATTTGACCAAGAAGGAGAGTGATGGAGTTCTGCATTAGAAGACCTGTTCACCACAATTCACCGACCTCAACCCAATTGAGATGGTTTGGGATGAGTTGGACCGCAGAGTGAAGGAACAGCAGCCAACAAGTGCTTCGCATATGTGGGAACTCATTCAAGACTGTTGGAAAAGCATTCCTCATGAAGTTGGTTGAGAGACTGCCAAGAGTGTGCAAAGCTGTCATCAAGGCAAAGGCTGGCTACTTTGAAGAATCTCAAATATAAATATATTTTGATTTGTTTAACACTTTTGGTTACTAAATGATTCCATATGTGTTATTTCATAGTTTTGATGTAGAAAATAGTTAAAATAGTCATTTTCTACAATGTAGAAAATAGTCAAAATAAAGAAAAACCCTGGAATGAGTCGGTGTCCAAACTTTTGCCTGATACTGTACATGGGCCAAGTCAGACAACAGGAAGTGAGAGGGGAAGTTGGCTAGACACGGTCAGGTGTCAAAACACTAGCTCTATTGGAGCAAACATCACAAATAATAATGCTGGTTTTCCAGACACAGGTGAGCCCTACTCCTGGACTGAAAAGCATGCTCAATGTAGAACTATTGAAAGAGCTTTTTCATCCACAAACACTTAATCTTGTCTAGAAACCCATCCAATCCTCACCACTCATCCCCTACCCAGATGGTCATATGCCATCGCAATCTTTGCTCTCTCTCTCTCCCACTACTATCTCCTCTTCTATCATATCATCTCTCCCTTTGATAAATATTTCTCTGTCTTCTCTCCTGACTCTGCCTGTTCGACCCTACTATCCTCCCTTTCCGCATCCTATAACACAAACTGTCCCCGTTTCTCCTGGCCGGCTCGGCCCTCCCCTCCTGCTCCGTGGCTGAGTGACTCATTGCGAGCTTACAGAACAGGCCTGTGTGCAGCTGAGCAAAAATTTAGGAAAACTAAACTTCTGGAGGACCTATCATCCTGTCACTCCCTCCTCTCTACATGCTCTTCCTCTGTATCCATTGCTAAAACCACTTTCTATCACTCTACATTTCAGCTTCTGCCTGTAACCCTAGGAAACTCTTTTCCACCTTCTCCTCCCTCCTTAATCCTCAACCCCCTCCCTCCTCCCCCTCTGAGGAAGACTTTGTCAACCACTTTGAAAAGAAGGTTGACAATACTGTATATGCTCCTCCTTCACTCAGGCTAATGAGTCAACTGGTCCCACTCACACAGAACTACCCTACGCCTTGACAGCCTGCGACTAGTGTCCGGCCGCCCGACAACCTGCCCGCTCGATCACATCCCCTTCTCTCTTCTCCAGATAATCTCTGGCGACCTTCTCCCATTCCTCACTCCCCTCATCAACTCACTGGCTTCCCTCATCAATCCCTCTGACTTCAAATGGCCGGAGTTGCTCCACTCCGCAAGAAACCAACACTCAACCCCTATGACGTCAAAAACTACAGACCGGTATCCCTTCTTCCTTTTCTTTCCAAAACACTTGAGCCCACTGTCTCAGACCAACTCTCTTGCTATCTCTCTCAGAAAGATGCTCTTGACCCTGACCGGTCAGGCTTCAAGACGGGTCACTCAACCGAGACTGCTCTTCTCTGTGTCATGGTGGCTCTCCGCACTGCCAAAGCTGACTCTCTCTCCTCTGTTCTCCTCTTTCTAGATCTATCCGCTGCCTTCGACATCATGAACCATCATATCCTCCTCTCCACCCTCTCAGGGCTGGGTGTCTCAGGCTCTGCACACTCTTGGATTGCATCGTACTTGGAAGGTCGCTCCTCAGCTTGGATATCTCAGCTTGGAGGTCGGCCCACCATCTCAAGCTCAACCTCGACAAGACAGAGCTGCTCTTTCTCCAGGTGAAGGCCTGCCTGCTCCATGACCTCTCCATCACGGCCGACAACTCCACAGTGTGACCCTCCCAGAGTGCAAAGAACCTTGGTGTGACCCTGGACAACACCCTGTCGTTCTCTGCAAACATCAAAGCAGTGACCCAGTCCTGCAGGTTCATGCTCTACAACATCTGTAGAGTACGACCCTTCCTCACACAGGAAGCTGCACAGGTCCTAATCTAGGCACTTGTCATCTCCCGTCTGGACTACTGCAACTTGCTGTTGGTTGGGCTCCCCGCTTGTGCCATCAAACCCCTGCAACTTATCTTGAACGCTGCAGCCTACCTCGTGTTAAACTTTCCCAAATTCTCCCATGTTGCCCCGCTCCTTTGCACATTCCACTGGCTTCCATTCAAAGCCCGCATTCACTACAAGACCATGTTACTTGGCTATGGAGCAGCAAGACGAACTGCCCTTCCTTCCCTACCTTCAGGCTATGCTCAAACCCTAAACCCCAACCCGAGTTCTCCGTTCTGCCATCTTTGCTCTTTTGGCCCTCTCACCCCTACGGGAGGGAAGCTCAGTCCAGTCCAAGCTCTTCTCTGTCCTGGCACCCCAATGGTGGAACCAGCTTCCCCCTGATATGTTGTTGTTGTCCCACCTAGCTATCTTAAGATGAATGCAGTAACTGTAAGTCCCTCTGAATAAAGGCATCTGCTAAATGACTCAAATGTAAATGTTCAAAGAAAGGGTCCTAAACCATATTACAAAAAAATGAGTGTCTGAACTATAGGCAACCTCTAGAAATCCCTGCAGGGTTTTTCATGGATAATTCCTTACACATATTTGTATAAAGGGAAATAGGATATAATAATATAAATATAATAAATAAATAAATAATATAAAGGGAAATCAAGTTGAGACGTTCATTTCAACAACATACAAAGGTCAGTGTGATGGTCTTAGCAGCTTTTTTCCTCCTGCAGTTCACTTGAGACCTTTACTGGATCCAAACATTTAGTTCAATTATTAGGATTAGACCCAGGTCAAGGTTTACAGCATCAAAGCTTTCTGGAAATATGAGGGATTATGTTAGTAGCCAAGCTGTTTACAAGCCTTTGGACACTGTTGTAACCATCCTGAAAAAAAGAAGACTCTTTCCATTAGGGCACTCAATGTACAACGTTTTAAAAACGTTTTCCAACGGAAAATGACTATGCGAGTGTTTTTTTTAAGTCCATGTAGTCCGTTCTAGTTTCAGTTCATTTTCTTCCGTTTTGTGTCTAATGGAGAAAAAAAACTGGAATCTACTACCTCTTAGCCTGAGAACTGTAGGTTGGCTGTGCGGGAAGTAAGGAGGAAACTCAAAATTATGCTTTGGTTTTGATGCCATCCTCTGGCTGAAGAAGGAGTGCCAAAGCAGGCTCTCGTAATCTTGCTAAGGATGCTAAGGCCCAATGTGACACTATTATTGCCAGCTACTTGCTGTGGGTTACTTTCTATACTGTATAAGTACATATGGTTGCTACACTGCACATTCAAACTATCATACACTATTTTTTTAAGTGTGCATGGTATTATTTGGGAATATTTACTGAAGGTTTAACTTTATTTTGCTGTCTGCTGTTTTAAGTAATTTATAAATTAAATGTATTGGTACTGGTATAAAAGTAGCCTCCTGGTATAACTTTGTGATATAGTTAAATAGTAATTACATAGCAATTACCTAATGAGGTGCAGACTTGTATTAGATCAAGACGAGTCACAAACGTGATGGCTTGAGACTTGTCTTGGTAGCTTCTATTCTGTTTCACTACACGAGAGCGCAACGGTGGTGGACACGACTAGTCATTCCATGGTTTTTCTTCATTTGTACTATTTTATACATTGTAGAATAATAGTGAAGACATCAAAATGATGAAATAATAAATATGGAATTATGTTGTAACCAGAAAAGTGTTAAAAAAATCTAAATATATTTTCGATTTTTCAAAGTAGCCAACCAAATCTAAATCAAATCCAAATCAAACTCTATTTCTCATTTCATGTGCCGAATACAACAGGTTACAACCTTACCGTGAAATGCTTACTTACAAACCCTTAACCAACAATGCAGTTCAAGAAAGAGTTAAGAAAATATTTACCAAATTAACTAAGGTAAAAATAATAAAAAGTATATACAGGGTGTACCGGTACCGAGTCAATGTGCAGGGGTACAGGTTAGTTGAGGTCATTTGTACATGTAGGTAGAGGTAAAGTGACTATGCATAGATAATAAACAGTGAGTAGCAGCAGTGTAAAAACAAATGGGGGGATGGGGGTGGAGCATAAAGAACAGTCTATGACTTAGGTGACTAGAGTCTTCTACAATTTTTGGTACTTTCCTCTGACACTGCCTAGTATATAGGTCCTGGATGGCAGGAAGCTTGACCCCAGTGATGTACTGGGACGTACGCACTACCCTCTGTAGTGCCTTACGGTCAGATGCCGAGCAGTTGCCATACCAGGCGGTGATGCAACCAGTCAGAATGCTCTCGATGGTGCAGCTGTAGAACTTTTTGAGGATCTGGGGACCCATGCCAAATCTTTTCAGTCTCGAGGGGGTAAAGGTGTTGTCGTGCACTCTTCACAACTGTCTTGGTGTGTTTGGACCATGATAGTTCGTTGGTGATGTGGACACCAAGGAACTTGAAACTCTCGACCCGCTTCACTACAGCCCTGTCAATGTTAATGGAGGCCTGTTCGGCCCGTCTTTTCCTATAGTCCACGATAAGCTCCTTTGTCTTGCTCACATTGAGGGATAGATTGTTTTCCTGGCACCACACTGCCAGGTCTCTGACCACCTCCCTATAGGCTGTCTCATTGTTGTGGTAGCACTGTTGTGTCATCAGCAAACTTAATGATGATGTTGGAGTCACATTTTCTTGTTTGCTTATGGCCTTATATAGCTGGTTGAGTGCGGTCTTAGTGCCAGCATCGGTTTGTGGTGGTAAATAGATGGCTACGAATAATATAGATGTCACACCCTGATCTGTTTCACCTGTCCTTGCGATTGTCTCCACCCCCTCCAGGTGTCGCTTATTTTCCCCAGTGTATTTATCCCTGTGTTTCCTGTCTCTCTGTGCCAGTTTGTCTTGTATGTTTGTCAAGTCAACCAGCGTGTTTTTTCCCGTACTCCTTTTTCTCTTCTTTGCTAGTCCTCCCGGTTTTGACCCTTGCCTGTTTTCTGGACTCCATTCCCGCCTGCCTGACCATTCTGCCTGCCCTGACCTCGAGCTTGCCTGCCCTTTGGTACCTACTGGACTCTGAACTGGTTTTGACCTTTTGCCTGCACAATACCATTGTGTCTGCATCTAGGTCTCGCCTTGTGCCCTTATAACAGATGAGAACTCTCTTGGTAGATAGTGTGGTCTACAGCTTATCATAAGGCGTGCAATACCTCAAGACTTCTTTAATATTAGACATCATGCACCAGCTGTTATTGACAAATAGACACACACTCCCAGCCCTTGTCGTACCAGACGTAGCTTCTCTGTCCTGCCCATGCATAGAAAATCCCATCAGCTCCTTATTATCCGTGTTGTCGTTCAGCCATCACTCGGTGATGGCTGAAGATATTACAGTTAGATATTACAGTTTTTAATGTCCCGTTGGTAGGATACTCTTGATTGTATAACATCCATTTTGTTTTCCAATGATTGCACGTTGGCCAATAGAATGGAGGGTAGTGGGGGTTTACTCACTCACCTACGAATTCTCAGAAGGCAGCCTGACCTCCTCTCCCTTTTCCTCCGTCTTTTCTTCATGCAAATGATGGGATTTGGGCCCATTCCTGAGAAAGCAGTATATTCTTCCCGTCTAAATCATTAAATATTTTTTTTATCCAGGTCGAGGTGAGTAATCACTGTTCTGATGTCCAGAAGTTATTTTCGGTCATAAGAGACGGTAGCAGCAACATTATGTATTGTAACATTATGAACGCAAAAAAACGAACACAATGTCACGTGTGCTCCCTCTCCGGCCTCTAGGTCACCAGTCTGCTCATTATGGCGCACACCTGTCACCATCTTTAAGCGCATCTGCACATAATGACACTCACCTGGACTCCATCACCTCCTTGATTATCTGCCCTATATATGTCACTCCCTTTGGTTCCTTCCTCAGGCATCATTGCTTCCTGTTTCCTGTCTGTGCGTTGTTCATGTTTTTTGTTTTGTATTATGTTTCGTTCATTCATTAAATGATTCACTCCCTGAACTTGCATCCCAACTCCTAGCGCACACGTTATAGAATGAAGCCTCATCAAAGTGAAGCATCAGGGAGTGTTTTTTGTTGTTTTGGAGGTGATGTTGGGTCTGTCTGTCAGAACCGAAGCTACCTGGGAGGCCTCAGCCGGTTTGTCGGATTCCCATGCCTCGGCGGGTTCAACAGGTTACCCTGCCTCAGCTGGCTCGACGGGTTTCCATACCTCAGCAGGATCGACAAGCTTCCAAGCCTCTGCAGGTTCGATCGGCTCCCATGCCTCAGCTGGCTCGATAGGTTCCCATGCCTCAGCTGGGTGAACAGGTTCCCGTGACTCGACAGAGGCAACCGGGGAGGTCTCAGCCGGCTCATCAGGCTCTCACGCCTCAGCCGGTTCGTCAGGGTTCTGGACCTCAGCGGAGGTGACCGGTCTGCTCCTGATCCCTGGGATCGTCCCTGTGGTTGGTGTCCTGCGGCTGCAGCCACAAGCCGGGGAGGGGGTACTGTCACATATGTTCTCTCTCCGACGCTCTTGGTCGCCATGCTCCCGCGCCTCAGCCGGATTGACAGGTTCCCGTGCCATAGCAGAGGTGACCGGTCCGCTCCTGATCCCCGGGATCGCCATTTTGGTCGGCGTCCTACGGCTGGAGCCGTGTGTCGGGAGGGGGTACTGTCATGTGTGCACCCTCTCCGTCCTCTATGTCACCAGGCTGCTCATAATAGCGCACACCTGTCTCCATCATTACGCACATCTGTGCATAATGACACTCACCTGGACTCCATCACCTCTTTGATTATCTGCCCTATATTTGTCACTCCCTTTGGTTCCTTCCCCAGGGGTTATTGTTTCTGTTTCAGTTTCCTGTCTGTGCGTTGTTCATGTTTCTTGTTTTGTATTATGTTTCGTTCATTCATTAAATTATTCACTCCCTGAACTTGCTTCCCGACTCCCAGTGCACACGTTATACACAATAGCACAGTTGATTAGGAGACCGTAAAACGGCAGCTATCCCCTCCGGTGCCATTCTCTCCCTTTGCCTTGATGACAGCTTTGCACATTCTTGGTATGCTCTCAACCAGCTTCATGAGGTAGTCACCTGGAATGCATTTCAATTAACAGGTGTGCCTTGTTAAACGTTAATTTGTGGAATTTTTGTCCTTCTTAATGCGTTTCAGCCAATCAGTTGTGTTGTGACAAGGTAGGTATACATAAGGTAGCCCTATTTGGTAAAAGACCAAGTCCATATTATGGCAAGAACAGCAAAGAAAAACGACAGTCCATCTTTACTTTAAGACATGAAGGTCAGTCAATTCTGAACATTTCAATAACTTTTAAAATTGTGCAGTCACCAAAACCATCAAGTGCTATGATGAAACTGGCTCTCGTGAGGACCACCACAGGAAAAGAAGACCCAGAGTTACCTCTGCTGCAGACGATAAATTCATTAGAGGTAACAACCTCAGAAATTGCAGCCCAAATAAATGCTTCACATAGTTCAAGTAACAGACATCTCAACATCAACTGTTCAGAGGAGACTGCATGAATCACCAATAAGAAAAAGAGACATGTTTGGCCCAAGAAACATGAGCAATGGGTATTAGATCAGTGGAAATCTGTCCTTTGGTCTGATGACTCCAAATTTGAGATTTTTGGTTCCAACCGCTGTGTCTTTGTGTGATGCAGAGTAGGTTAACGGATTATCTCAGCATGTGTAGTTCCCACAGTGAAGCATTGAGGAGGAGGTGTGATGGTGTGGGGGTGCTTTGCTGGTTTTTATTTTTATTTTTTTATTTCACCTTTATTTAACCAGGTAGGCTAGTTGAGAACAAGTTCTCATTTGCAACTGCGACCTGGCCAAGATAAAGCATAGCAGTGTGAGCATACAACAAAGAGTTACACATGGAGTAAACAATTAACAAGTCAATAACACAGTAGAAAACGAAGGGGGGGTCTATATACAATGTGTGCAAAAGGCATGAGGAGGTAGGCAAATAATTACAATTTTGCAGATTAACACTGGAGTGATAAAAGATCAGATGGTCATGTACAGGTAGAGATATTGGTGTGCAGAAGAGCAGAAAAGTAAATAAATAGAAACAGTACGGGGATGAGGTAGGTGAAAAGGGTGGGCTATTTACCAATAGACTATGTACAGCTGCAGCGATCGGTTAGCTGCTCAGATAGCTGATGTTTGAAGTTGGTGAGGGAGATAAAAGTCTCCAACTTCAGCGATTTTTGCAATTCGTTCCAGTCACAGGCAGCAGAGTACTGGAACGAAAGGCGGCCAAATGAGGTGTTGGCTTTAGGGATGATCAGTGAGATACACCTGCTGGAGCGCGTGCTACGGATGGGTGTGACACGGTCTGTGATTTATTTTGAATTCAAAGCACACTTAACCAGCATGGCTACCACAGCATTCTGTAGCAATTCGCCATCCCATCTGGTTTGCGCTTAGTGGGACTATCATTTGTTTTTCAACAGGACAATTACCCAAAACACACCTCCAGGCTGTGTAAGGGCTATTTGGACTGCAGAGGGAAGAAAAATCAGCCAACAAGCGCTCAGCATATGTGGGAACTCCTTCAAGGCTGATGGAAAAGCATTCCTCATGAAGCTGGTTGAGAGAATGCCAAGAGTGTGCAAAGCTGTCATCAAGGCAAAGGTTGGCTTCTTTGAAGAATATCAAATATCAAATATTTGTTTAACACTTTTTTGGTTAGTACATGATTCCATTCCATATGTGCTATTTCATAGTTTTGATGTCTTCACTATTATTCTACAATGTAAAAATATAAAGAAAAGCCCTTGAATGAGTAGGTGTGTCCAAACTTTTGACTGGTACTGTAGTTAAATAGTTACATAGTAATTACCTAATGAAGTGCAGACTTGAGTTAGATCAGGATCAGTCACAAATGTGATGGCTTGAGACTCGTCTTGATAGCTTCAATTCTGTTTCACTACACGAGAGCGCAACAGTGGTGGATGGTGGATCAGGCTATCAACTACTAACCTGGCCGTGTGACTCACAGCACAGGGAGAGCTGTGACCACACTGGCCTGGATAGGAGGCCATTTGTTAATGCAATATTCGCTCAGAAATTGTGCAATGGATTTCACTCTTTTTTAAATTTTATTACAATTTTTTCTCAGGGGTTGAGAGCTATCGTTGTTTAGATTTGAAAATCCAAACATTGTAATGGAAGGGGGCTGTATGTGGCTGTGCCTGTGGGTGTTTGTGTGAGAAAGACACAGAGGGGGGCCAACCAGTAAAAGCACAGCCCCCTCCATTATCAACGCATTGTGCCAACAACATCAAAGAGCCATTCCCGACTCTGAAGTCAGGAGGACTTCAAGAATTAGGCGTTAACCAGACTAATTAGCAACTGGGCTGACTTGACTTTGAGTAGGGACGCTACTATATCATTAATAAAAACATATTGCCTAGCTGAATAAAATAAAACATGATGTTATATAATGATGTTGAAGCACTTTGCCCTGGTGACATGAAGGTCCTCCAATGTCACTGTTGTTGTATACTCAGGACTGTGGAAATTCTGGGAAATACTCTTCCATTTTTAATGTTCCTGCCAAAACCTCTGCTATGAGGTCCTGTTTGTTCAGTAAGACCCATACAGGAAGGGTCCCAAGTGGCGCAGCAGTCTAAGCACTGCATCTCAGTGCTAGAGGCTTCACTATAGACCCTGGTTCGATCCCGGGCTGTATCACAACTGGCTGTGATCAGGAGTCCCATAATAGGGTGGTGCACAATTGCCCAGCATTGTCTGTTTAAAAAAAAAAAAGTGTGTGTTTTTTTTTTACACCAGGTAAATTGACTGAGAACACGTTCTCATTTACAGCAACAACATGGGGAATAGTTACAGGGCAAAGGAGGGGGAGGAATGAGAAAATCGTAAACTGGGGATTATTAGGTGACCGTGATGGTTTGAGGGCCAGATTGGGAATTTAGCCAGGACCCCGGGGTTAACACCCCTACTCTTATGATAAGTGCCATGGGATCTTTAATGACCTCAGAATTAGTGGGGGGTTTGGCAGGGGAAGGCCATCATTGTAAAATAAGAATTTGTTCTTAACTGACTTGCCTAGTTAAATAAAATGGACCATAGAATACTACAAATCAACAGGTTTTAGGTGGAGTGTTTGCCCTCATTTGTGTACAGCCAGATCTTATCAGAGCAAGATGGACATTAATTAAGCACCACACCCTGGGTTTATTCATATTCAACACAATAATTCTGCTTCTAAACAAACTCCTAAAACAAACAACACGTTTCCACAAGCAGAGTCATATTTCACCAGATGCTGCGTAGGGGAAATTACAAGGTTGGGAAATAAAGGATATAAATCTACAATTTGCGCAATGCTGCTACAGCAAGACATTCGAATCAGGGAGGAGCTTCGTGTAATGATCGCTTGCGCCCATTTTAGTGGAATTGTGTAAATATTGTTTCAGAAGTTTACTTTTTAATGATCTTTCTTCCACTTGCTTTACTGTCGTTGTGGTGAAGGGAAGAGCATATAGCCATGGCTGCGCTTTGACAGAACTGCAAAGTTTTGAATTCTGGGCTACTCGTGAAAATCGGTCGGTTCTAGAAAATACCGCTAAAGTTCAGTGTGGCTCCACAGTACGACATCGTGGGAATCTCGATTCGAAAACTCATTGCCTGCATTTAGACTTACTGCTGAATGTTTACATTTACACTACACTTGAGGAATTCATTGCGGATTCACAGTGAAAACGTTCTAGGAATCAACCTTCTGAGAGTGGCAGAGGATGCTTTCAGTGTCAGACCCCCCCGAGTGACATTTTCTTAATTTCTGTATTTTTTTCTTAGGCATGCCTAGGAATCTAGTATTATTGAATTAATATGGGTTGCCTGTGCAGTAAAGATCAACGTATTGAGAAGGCACGTAAAGAATCAAACAAAAGGATTAATAAACAGCTTCAAGAAGACAAGCATAATAACCAAATGACTTGCCCGCGCCAGTTGCTGCTGTTAGGAGCTGATGAATCTGGGCAACGCACGATAGTAAATCAGATGCGCTGTTTACATGTGGAACCCACTGCACAGGAGAAAATGCATTACATACAAAACAACAGTAAAAATGCTTCAGGGATGTCCGAAACATTTTTCGAGATGGATGGTATCCATTTTCATGTATCTAACGTTAGAGGTCAGAGGTACGAAAGCAGAAAGTGGATGCGGTGTTTTGCTGACGTCTGGGATGTTATTTTTGTGGTGGACAGCAGCAGCTATGACATGGTGATTCAGGAGGACAGCCAGACAAACGGGCTGCAGGAGGCCCTGAACCTCTTCAAGATCATCTGGAACAACAGGTGGCTAAGGACCCTTCCTGTCTGGGTCTTACTGAACAAACAGGACCTCCTAGCAGAGAAGATTTTGGAGGGGAAATCAAAAATGGAAGAGTATTTCCCAGAATTTGTACACTACACTATGCCGGAATTTTCAACACCAGTACCAGGGGAGGACCTTCGTGTCACCAGGGCAAAGCACTTCATACATGATGAGTTTCTGAAGATCAGTACAGCAGGCCAACTAGACGAAAGGGACTGTCATCTGGTTTTCACCTGTGCAGTTGACACGGAAAACATCCGTCTCTTCTTCCGTGTCTTGACAGATAGCCAGCTTGGTAGATTTTCGACACTGAGACACTTATTTTTCACCGACTGAGACAAATTTCAATGATTTGATTACTTGAGACTTAATTACCTTGGCATAAAATAAAATATCTTGAGATTTGACTTTGGTAGTGTTCCAGGCCAACTACATTGCAGTTGCCAGATCGCACAATGCCTGAATAGGTGTTGAACATATCCACTAACCACATCATATAAAATAGCACTCTGACTGCAATGTTGATGACTGCAATTTATTCGCCCTGGAACATGGCCTACGACTTGTAGACTCCGCTGACATGAGATACTTTTGAGTTAAAATATTTTTGTACTGTTTTGTTACTCACTGTGGCATATAGTTTTCTGAAATAGGACCGCAAACCAAAGCCAATTTGAGTAAACAGAACTAACCTTCTGTCAACGGTGGTGTAACACTCTCTGAGCCAGCCAATGGTGGGGAGCTTGTCACGCTGGGCCATGGCACACAGGTACACAATGACGTAGTTCTCCGCAACCATCAGGTCCAACGTTCCCACAACGTACCTGCAATGTTTAGTGTTGCTGTGGTTAGGAATGTCGACCTGAAAAGTGGCCAATTCAGATAGTGTTTTACTAAGACTGTAGCTTCTCATCAATTAGCTCTCAGACCTGAACAGGTTGTCCATGACATGCTGGTAGTTCTCCATGTTGTTTTCAGGGAGATAGCAGGAAGAGAACACAATGATGTCATTAGACCCTTCTCCATAGTAACCTGGAAGGAAAACAATATTTGGATGAGGCAAAAATGAACATGCAAAAAATAAGTGAAGATGCTCGTTCTGTCATCTGAGTTGATCGCACAACAAACGGTCACATTATCCGAATTCCATGAGCCTGAGGAAAGCTCACATTCTTGCATAATGTCGGTTAGGTAAATGCGACAGATTAAGTGAGTGCTGGGGTTCTGGACTCACCCCCATGTGACAATACTCGAAGGAAAGGTTCCAGTACACTCATGTTGACCAGACTCTCCTGAAGCGGATCTCCTGTGCGGAACCGGCGCCACCTAGTGCCCTGGCTGTCCACTTGGTCTTGGTCAAGAGAGCCCACTCCCATCTGCTCTGGTACTGACCCACGGGCCTTATGGAAACGGGATGCCACTCCCAGACGAAGCAGGTCATCTGTGAATGGGAATAATGTTTCAATGGTCAATTTCCCATACCGTACTGTAGATAACAAAATGCATAGATGGAGAGTGGTTGTGTACTGTCTATAATATATTATATCTATGGCGTCAAGATCACCTAATGCAAAGCATATATAAAGGGAATAGCTATATATTATGAATTGACCAAAATAGCCTATTTGTGTCTATCCCATGGGAACAATATAATCAAAGTGAAAGTTGTTCAATAAGTTCATTGGCTGATCTTGGACCTGTGAGTGAAGAAACGGACCAAAGATAAAGGCTGTTAGACTGTCCTGTCCACTGCACCCAGTTCTCACCCTCCAAATCCATGTCGTGCACTGGAAAATGGAGGGACTCGCTGTCCGAGGGCGTTTCCATGGCATCCAAGTCGATGTCCAGCCCCAGATCGTCGTCATCAGGGGAGGGAGAGAGGGCAGCTGTGGCATAGTCGTCGGACACCGCCGAGTCACTGCGATCCAGCGTCAGACTTAGGGCGGGAGCCACCAGACGCTTCTTCCTGGGTCGGGGCCCTGTCAGAGCCAGGCTGCTGGGCGGGGCTACCATGACATTTAATCCTCATGATTTGCATTTATATGGAGCTTTATAACAGTGACTGTGATGTTACAACATTGCCATTTTGAATTGAAGTGTTACCTGGCCTGTCATCGGCAGCTAATGTAGGGTTCCCCGAGACTGCATCTGTGCCATGAGCATTCCTGGGAGGTGACCTACAATGTTTAGAGAGGTCAACAATTACATTTCTATGGAATTCTTATTAGATATAGGTGTTTCATTATGATAAAACACTTGTTTTGATATTTGGTATGTTGATAATATAACAAGAACAATTCAGTCTGATGACCATAACCTCTGACCTGGGAATGTAAATGTCCTCTTCCTCTCTTGGCTCCATGTTGTTGCTGTGCTGGTTCTCAGTGCCAAGTGTCCTGATGGGATGTTGTCAAGAGTAACAGCAGACCTTTTGGCCCGGAGAAATGAAAAGTCCAAACCGCTATTACAACTCAGGAGCAACTTTAGCTGTGACTTCATATGTTTATTTGAGGAGAATAAAGAGTGTAAAAAAGAAAATGATGATGAATGTCATGGACATAGGGTAACAAGTAAACAAATAAATACTGTAGCACCTACAGGTTCGTGTCGGATCAGTTCTGCCAAATGATCGTATACTGAGGGATTTGTTCCTGTGCTGGTCTCTAGTGGAAAACGCACAGTGTTCATTTGTATTGAGTGCAATAAATGTAGTGCGCTATATAAGCCAAGGCTTGTCAACAACCACTGTCTGTCACCATGTTGTACTTTCTTTTTCAAAGCTTGTGTCATAATGAAAAGGTAGAATCACTTGTAGAATGTAAGACCCTTACACCAGTGCGAACACATTCAATTGCACCAATATCACCAAGTTTGTCTTGGTTAGATTCATGTGAATACGTGGTAAACAAAACTTGAGACAGGAACGCATGTGCACAGACACAATACAAAGCAACAAATGTGTAACGTTACCTTGTTGGTGGTGTTTGGTTGACAGGCCGACAAAACTTTTCAATGCCTTTGTTAAAAGTACAGCAACTGTACAATGAGTAACCTTTGAGTGAAAGAGGTAAACGTTATGGTTTTGCTGATCTCATGACGAAGCTTCAGATTGCACTGACACAATTGCCACACCTGAGAGTCAAGGTGTGGTGTATTTATTGCCAGTGCAAGCCCATCCCGGTAACTGAGGCAACAGGAATTAACTGCACAAGCTCCGCTTTAGGGTGAAAACATGCACGTACATGCAATGCTTGTTCAGAATTCATGCAGTGTAGGCTATTGGGCTGTATGACATCACAGAGAATCAAACAAAAGAATCAGCACTGAATCTCGTGGTACATGATTGAGGATTTTTTTTCATTGTTATTTATACTATAAAACACATACAGACATCCTAATACCTATTCTGAATCTCAAATGTATGGCCTACTGTAGATTTGAAAGTTCCATAGAAAATTGACCTAAGAGATTTTGTACCCAAGTATGTTTCGTGCACCTGGTACTTCCTTGGCTATCTACACATTATTTGCTGGCTCAGCATTGCACCATGAGTACTTATCTTGTAATTTTGAGTAGTTACATTTTTCATAGTAATCACATCCCTCTTCAACATTTCCTCATTCAGTCACCACAAACTGCCTATGTATCTTAAATATGTTTAGAAACAAGAGAAATTGCCAAGCATTCATATACTGATAAACATAGGGGTTGACCTTTGGAGTTGACAAAGCCCGTTTGATAGCTTAGGTCTTTGCTTTCCATCTGCAATGTGTGATATAGTGCCTTCAGAAAGTATTCATACCCCTTGACTTATTCAACATTTTGTAGTGTTACAGCCTGAATTCAAAATGGATTACATTGATTTGGTTTCTCACCCATCTACACACAATACCCCATAATGGCAAAGTGAAAACATGTTTTTAGACATTTTTTCAAATCTATTGAAAATAAGTATTCACACCCCTGAGTCAACACGTTGTAGAGGCACCTTTGGCAGCGATTACAGCTGTGAGTCTTTCTGTGTAAGTCTTTAAGAGCTTTCCACACCTGGATTGTACAACATTTGCCCGTTATTAAAAAATTCTTCAAGCTCTGTCAAATTGGCTGTTGATCATTGCTAGACAACCATTTTCAGGTCTTGCCATAGATGTTCAAGTAGATTTAAGTCAAAACTGTAACTCAGCCACTCAGGAACATACAATGTCTTCTTCGTAAGCAACTCCAGTGTAGATTTGGCCTTGTGTTTATGGTGAATTCATCTTCCAGTGTCTGGTAGAAATCAGACTGAACCAGGTTTTCCTCTAGGATTTTGCCTGTGCTTAGCTCTATTCCTTTCCTTTTTTATCCTGAGCGGTTGTCCTCATGGTGAAACTCCTGAGCGGTTTCCTTCCTCTCCGACAATGGAGTTAGGAAGGACGCCTGTATTTTTGTAGTGACTGAGTGTATTGATACACCATCCAAAGTGTAATTAATTACTGCACCATGCATAAAGGCATGTTCAGTGTCTACCAATAGGTGCCCTTCTTTGTGAGGCATTGGAAAAACTCTCGTCTTTGTGGTTGAATCTGTGTTTGAAATTCCCTGCTCGATTGGGGGACCTTACAGATAATTGTATGTGTGGGGTACAGAGATGAGGTAGACATGCTAAACACTATTCAATGCAACTTATTATGTGACTTGCTAAGCACATTTTTGCTCCTGAACCAATTTAGGCTTGCCATAACAAAGAGGTTGAATACTTATACTAATTTCAGCTTTCAATTTAAATAACTTTTTTTTTTTTTTTACATAATTCCACTTGACATTATGGGGTATTGTGTGTAGGCCAGTGACAAGAAATCTCAATTTAAACTATTTTAAATTCAGACTTTTAACACAACAAAATGTAGAAGAAGAAAAAAATCAGGTGGTGCGATGAATGCTTTCTGAAGGCACTGTCTATGAACACAATGACATGTTGAGACATGACCAGGAATGGGTGGATGCACACGCGCACACAGCATACGGTGGGGAAATGGTGAGAACACACCCTAAGAGAAATTAGACACTGCTGACTGGTGGAGTTCGAGATAATTAGTGATAGGCACCAAATATTCCAATAGTGCCTTGTAGAAATCTTAGCTTTAGGTTATGATTTTGAATCAGACCAATAACCCAGAATCAGTTAGAAGCCTGAATTAAACCTGACGACAACACAAACTCTTCAAATCCATTTTTTTTAATAGAAGTGCATAGTTGAACATTTTCTCTTATAATCTTGTCATACATGTGGTTTCGCATTCAGGAACCACATAGCAAACACTTTTTTCACATTGCGAGAAGTTGAATCCCGATTGTCCTGCATAAAATTCACAAAACTACTGAAAGGAACTGCATGTAGAGGGGTTGAGGAGGGCATCTTTGGATTAAAGCCATGAGAAACTGGAAAAGGGAACCAGTTTGGGTTAAAGAAACAACATTGTCAATTACTTGTTGTCATTCAACCTGTTTAGAAGCTAAACAAGTCCAGCAAGCTAACATTTCCAACCTTAATTAAAGGCCTGGGAAAATTAGAACACCGCAGTGACAAGAGTGTTTACTAAAACATGTAATCATGACAAATGGTGTGGGAGAAACAAACTCGTTTTAGTGTTCACATGAAACTGCAGAGTCACTGAGCCATTACACTGTCCACCACATAAGCTACATTTCCCATGAAACATTTCAACAAAAAGTATATTTGGAGATAAAGAAGAAGGACAAAACATAATTAGCACAATGGATCTTTTTTGGCTCAGGCAGGTTTAGCTGGCAAAAAAAAAAAAACAACTACAAGCCAAGCATTGCCAAATCCTTAATACCTGAGGCTCAATATAATAATCTTTCAGAGTATGTTTAATAGAAAACTCACTATCAATACCATTCTAGCCTAGACACAACATATTCTTTTACTATAAACTATGTGACAGAACACACCTTCTCACTGTGATGTAGAGAATAAATCAATGAAACTACATGGTTGATTTATGCAATCAAGTGGTATAATCAACTATACTATCTTCATTTAATATCTTCATTAAATGGTTCAGCTAAGGTCTAGTCAACATTCTCAGATGTTTTCTGCTGTCAAAGACATATTAAATCAAATCTGGGATTTCTAACAAAGCTGAAGTTCCAGCTAGACTAGCAGGATTCCAATTTAGTCCATGCCGCCCTCCATAGTTCTCAGAGTTTGAAGTTCCACGATGCAAAAGGACTGGATAGATGAGTGTATGGTAGAACCTTCACATACCCTATCGAACGAGGTAGGAACCATCATCTTATCACTTACTTAGACCTATCGAATCCTTGTGATCTGGGAACACTGAAATGGTAGAGCTAAAGGAAGAGACTAGTGACTGAAATGGAATCGGGCCACTGTCTAATGTGTTTGTGTCTGTGCATTCATCTGTATGTGGGTTTTCCTAGGGGTGTATGCACATCTCTGTGGTACAGTAAGTTCAAACCTACTCCTCAGGCCCAACTACAGACAGCTAATGAAGCAGACATCTGCACTAATGCAGTAATGTTTCCTCAAATGAACCGCCACAAGGCTCCCTGGGGTATGCGACACAGATTCCAGATCAGATACCATCATCAGAGCAATTCATCACTAGCCCAGATCTGTTGATGCTGTATAGTCAACTCTGATGATAGGAGTTGGCAAGAGCACAAACAGATCTGGGAACAGGCAAATGTCTGGTAACTCAAAAATACAAAGGGGGGTATTAATAGAAACGTATCACCGTTTTTTGTAATGCAGGAATAACATGCCGAACAAAATTCAGCGCAAAATTGTATGCATGAAGTCAACCTCTGCATCACTTAATTTGTTCTCAAAATGTTATGATTTCATTAGGATGACATAATCAATGGTAATCCCTAAATAAATCTAGACGATAAATTCCACATAAGATTTGTGTATATTTGGGCAGCTGAAGTAGCTTTGAGATCTAAATCTCAGAAAAACCTGCGAGAGAGAGAGAGAGAGAGAGAGAGTATATTTAGCACAGGTAAACGTTTATTGGGATGAGTCTTGTCCTTGAGGCAAAACTATGTGATTTCCGGTAGATGGGCCAGCCTCACACTCAAAAATGTCTATATTGTACAAATTCATGAAAACAAAAAGGGTTTTGATCTTAATTTAAGTTTAGGTTTATGCATTAGAGTTAGCAGTGTGATTAGGGTTAAGGTTAGGTATGACTTTGTGGCTGTGCCAGCTAGTGACCACTCTGCAGAGCTGCCTCCAGAACAAGATTCATGACGAAAAAGAAAAAAAAAGGAAACCTGCAATTTTCGAGATCTGACTGGGGGCAGGCAGTTCATATGCATGAATGAACAGCAGAGTTGCATCCGGCATCTGGTATGTATCTCTCCACCTCTCTCTCTTCGTTCTTTTCCAGATGGATGCCGACAATGAGGAGAACTGTGGACTGAAACAACCCTGATGATAATGTCATCGTGATATCACGCTAACCAAGAACTCCAGACACACACACACACGCGCGCGCGCGCGCTCGCTCGCACACACATGCCAGTAGATATTACGTGCTCAATCATCAGCACAATAACTCCCTACTGAAGCTATACATAGATAAGTTGCACTAAAAAACAGCAAACTCTGCAGTTTTCAATGACCAGGACTACTGAAACACATGCTGCAAAAATGGATAAAGTCATTCTCCAGGGCAATATTCTCCTCAAAATAAAGCTTCACTCAAATGCCTGTGACATTGAAATAGGCCTTTCAAAGATTCATTACATTAGTCCATCATGTATTCTCCAAATGTCCAATCTACTCCCCCTACACTTGGAGATGGCACTAACCAATGAGGCAGTCCCATGTACTCAGATGGGATACAGAGAGAAAACACAATTGAACCTTCATTGTTGTCTGGAGTCTTCGAAGGTACAAGTCATGCTTTTTTCATCCGGTTTGCCAGCCATTTTAGAAGGATGTCCTATCCTTCGTAATGGTGTTGTTAGTCCTGACTTGAGTAAAGCATCCATAAGAACTTGGTGATCAGTTTGATGGCTATGGCAGTCCAGGGTTGTGTTCATTTGGGCACACCGTAGCAAAACGTTTTGCAACGGAAAACAAAAACGAGCATTTCTTATTAGATAAATTAAGATGGTAACTCCCTGCTTCACTCCGTTTTGGGTGGTTTTGTTCCTCCTGAACACAACCCTGTTTCCAGTCAATCACCGGAGCTGCTGATAGAAAACCTTGGATTGCTATATAACCAGTGAGTGAGTTACTGTACATGGCCCCTTGGATTGTCATTATAATCCGCTATGAGATGTCCTTTATGAAACATACAATTGATTGATATGCTTCTGAGTTTGAACACTTCTTATAGTCTTTTGGTTGGGTTGCAGTGCACACGGACAGAGAGCCAGGGGCACTAGGATTTAAAGGCATCAACAGAAGGTTATTGATCACCTGGCCAGCTGACATCTTTATTACCCCCTGCTTCCCCTACCATGCAGCTGAACTTCTCCAAAATGGCTTCCGAGCTGATCTGGGGCAGGCCGGCGTCCAGTGGACAGCCCTCCACCAGACTGTTCATGGGTGTGGCCGGCACCTGGAAGTCTTCCTCCATCCCAGAGTCCTCGGCGCCCAACAGGCGGCGACGGTGGTGCCGAGAGGCCGAGAAGCAGTGGGGGCGGGAGTCTCTGTCGATTCCAGGCGACCCCGTGGGGTCAAAGTGGTTGTCCAGCTCCTCAAAGTCCTCCGTCTCCCCGCAATGCACTTGCTTCTTGTCCCACTCCTTCAGGAAGTCCTTGAGGATAGGTAGCACTTTCTTGCGGGAGGCCAGCGCATTGCCTTGGAGATAGGACTTGATGTCGTTGAAGGGGCTGCTCATTGGAGAGATGCACAGAGAGGGGTTCCGGGCCTTTTCTAATGCTTGGCTCACCTACAGCAGAATGTGAAACACACTTAAAAGTGTATTGCTATTTCATAGTTGCCGTTTTAACATGGACTAATAATCTCAAATTGTCATGCCTGCATATGCCTGAGAGGAAAAACACACTAATAAATAACAGCAACAGGCAGCATTGGATACTTTGATTTATCTCACTTACAGACATGCTTCATATCACATAATAATACTATTTCTTTTCACACCAAGGAATAGTTTCTGAAGGCCAATATTAAACTAACAAGGTAGGTAGGTAGGTTGGCACACAAAGTAGACCAATTTGTTACGTATATTTAAGCAACAGGGAGGAAAGATTCACACCAATATTCAAATGGCCACTTTACAATACACTGAACTTATATAAAATACTTTTCAGGGTCAGGAACAGAAATGTGCCGCACAAAATTGGTAAATTCTGCAAAGTCTATTAGAGGGCTAGGTGGAACTATTACCTATTATAAAACCTACCCCTATCAAATCTTTACTATTATATTACTAACCCTATAAATATAAAATCATCTCATCGTAGGGGTCTAGGGATCAATATAAGTTGGCATGGCAGTGCAGTTCATACCTCCTCCCTATAGAGGGTGCTGGAGCTGTAGACCGCCAGCTGCCGATGGGGCTCGCTGCGTTCATTGAAAGAGATTGTCATGGCGACCACCGCACCAAAACGATGTTTGTGACAGAACTCACAAAGCTCCCGTTGTAGGCTCTTCCGCTGTAGGAACATCTGTTGAACGCACGGGACGACGTACCACAGTAAACAACAAAACTATACCATATAGAAAACAGGCATGGGTTCAAATACTATTCAAAGTCTTTCAAATATTTTGAGCGTTTGCTTGGTTCCATTCTAAAAGGCAAGCTCAATCAAGTACAGATACAGTATAAATGACTTTAAATAGTATTTGATCCCAGGTCGGTTATGGCATTTTGGGTCATGTTTACTTGTCATGCAAATAGCCATGGTTATTGTCATAATTGTCATTTTTGAAAAAGAATTGACCTTGTAAGGCATCTTTGAAAATAAGCTACGACATACATAATGAAATCAACAGCTTTGGTGACACACCTGTCTTAAAAACAAATGGTTTTGACCTCTTGGAAGCTTCGCAAATTAAGTTTCTCCTCCTGACCAGTGGTGGCAAAAGTACCCAATTGTCATACTTGAGTAAAAGTAAAGATACCTTAATAGAAAATGACATAAGTAAAAGGGAAAATCACCCAGTAAAACACTACTTGAGAATAAATCAATAAAATTTTTCTTTTTCTTTAAATATATAAATGTATCAAAAGGAAATATAATTGATCAAATATACTTCAGTATCAAAAGTAAAAATAGAAATAATTTCAAATTACTTATATTAACCAAACCAGACGGCACCATTTTCTTACTTTTAAAATTTCCGGATAGCCAGGGGCACGCTCCAACACTCAGACATCATTTACAGATAGCCAGGGGCACGCTCCAACACTCAGACATCATTTACAGATAGCCAGGGGCACGCTCCAGCACTCTGACATCATTTACAGATAGCCAGGGGCAACTCCAACACTCAGACATCATTTACAGATAGCCAGGGGTACGCTCCAACACTCAGACATCATTTACAGATAGCCAGGGGCAACTCCAACACTCAGACATCATTTACAGATAGCCAGGGGCACGCTCCAACACTCAGACATCATTTACAGATAGCCAGGAGCAGGCTCCAACACTCAGACATCATTTACAGATAGCCAGGGGCACGCTACAACACTCAGACATAATTTACAGATAGCCAGGGGCACACTCCAACACTCAGACATCATTTACAGATAGCCAGGGGCAACTCCAACACTCAGACATAATTTACAGATAGCCAGGGGCACACTCCAACACTCAGACATCATTTACAGATAGCCAGGGGCAACTCCAACACTCAGACATCATTTACAGATAGCCAGGGGCAACTCCAACACTCAGACATCATTTACAGATAGCCAGGGGCACGCTCCAACACTCAGACATCATTTACAGATAGCCAGGGGCACACTCCAACACTCAGACATCATTTACAGATAGCCAGGGGCACGCTCCAACACTCAGACATCATTTACAGATAGCCAGGGGTACGCTCCAACACTCAGACATCATTTACAGATAGCCAGGGGCAACTCCAACACTCAGACATCATTTACAGATAGCCAGGGGCACGCTCCAACACGCAGACATCATTTACAGATAGCCAGGGGCACGCTCCAACACTCAGACATCATTTACAGATAGCCAGGGGCACGCTCCAGCACTCTGACATCATTTACAGATAGCCAGGGGCACACTCCAACACTCAGACATCATTTACAGATAGCCAGGGGCACACTCCAACACTCAGACATCATTTACAGATAGCCAGGGGCACGCTCCAGCACTCAGACATCATTTACAAAAGAAGCATGTATTTAGTGAGTCTTCCAGATCAGAGGCAGTAGGGATGACCAGGGATGTTCTCTTAATAAGTGTGTTAGTTCACGGTTATTATCCATAATTGTTGGTTACACAATTACACAATAACTGTGCCAGCTCTAATAGAAGGTATTTGTACAAATTAATACATTTGCAGTGGGACGGAGGAACTGCACTGCAGTTAAACAGAGTTACTTATTTGATGTGCACTCACCAGGAGTCAACTGTCTGTATTCCCTACAGTAGACTCCCACTTTCAACTCCTCGTCTTCTGTGAGCAATGACGGCCACCCAAATATCAGGGAGTATTCTTAACTAACAGACATGACTCCTGTCACTATTGTTTAGCCTGGTCTGAAGCAACACTGTGCTACTGATCTCATTTGTTTATGCTAATCAGACGGTACACTATACGCTCTGAGCCATTAGTTGCATATAGCTGTCACTTTCGCTCCCAGATGTCTGTCACTGCATATAGTTGCACCTCTCCGAGGCAAAGGCTCCATTGTCAGAATGAAGAATATGGAAAAAGATCATCTCCCAGGATTAAAAGCGAGTCTGATAGCTAAACTGGTGACATTGTAGAGTGACTGAAGAGTATGACTGAAAAGGAAAGATTCTAATAGTGGACTAGAATTATCCCAAAGGACTAGGAATTATGACTTGGGGAATCATCTGCAAACCCAAATTCGTTAAAGAGTTGGTTACTCAAAGGCAAAGTCGGCCATTTTAACGCATCGCTGTTAACGGGGAAGAGTAAAGGTTCACACACACACACACACAGTATGATGCTGAGAGGGTGATGTTAAAGGTAGACTCAGCAATATTCATTGCACAGCAACGTCCGACACAAACAAAGACTGCGCGAAGCAAGAGGCTGCAATCGTCAGCATTTGTTGTCACGCAGTTATCACACTGCATTAGAGAGATGCAAACTCCTGTGCAGATGTTTAACAGTGTATATGTTGGTGCTGACGAGTGCAGCCCCTTGCCTCACACTCTCTGGCTGCACCTGTTCTTATGGTGACCTAATATCGCTGAGTCTCAGTTTAAAGCAAGGTGGTGGCAGAGTGGATTAATTCAAGTATCGGCATGGTTAGACAGTACGTACATCTAGTGTCATGTACACAGCGCTGACTGCCAGTCTCAGGTCGCCTTCGGAGACAGCCTTCATGTCCTTCAGCAGGATCTGCTCTGTAGAAAGACCTGTAACACAAGCCAATGGGACACGCAGTATTACAATGGCAGCATGTAATTGGGTAATGACACTACTGTATGACAAGCACTACAGCAGATCATATACTGTACGTTTGGCCCTGTGTTTTGGTTAATCATGTCACATGCCCTGATTTATAACCTTTATTTGAGGCCTTTAAATCAAATTTTAAAAAATGTAGGTCATGTGACATGATTAACCAAAACACAGGGCCCTACATATACAGTGTGTTCACAAAGGATTCATACCCCTTGACTTACTCCACATTTTGTTGTCTTACTGACGGAATTCAAAATTGATTAAATATTTGTTTTTTTTCTCTCACCCTTGTACACTAGGGCAGCTTGGGCAGCTATCATCTGCCCAAGATGGCGTAGCAGTAGGTTGTCCTGTCCTGTAGTCCCTGTATATATCGTTTCTTTTTCGTTTTTTACATATTCTCTCCACATATCTCTTTGAAAACATTTTGCTAAACCCTAAGCTTCCAAATACTCTCCTGCAACCCGACTCACCCAATGTAGCTATTTTTCCTAAAGTATTTATATTTACTTCGGGACCCCTCAACTGAAGCTAGCCAGCTAACCAGCGGGTATGCTAGCGGTCTTCAGCTAACCGGTCATCAGCTAACCTGTAGTTCGGAAAGCTCTCGCCTGTTCGTACAACGCGACTTTAACCAGAGCATAACGGACCTATTTATTTTTCATCCCCGGATTCATCCCCGGATTCCCACCGCAAACGGAACATCTTTCAGCTGGATTTTTCAGCAACTAGCTATCTAGCTAAACCGCAACCCCGGATTACTCCTGGCTAGCGTTTCCACCCACTTAGCTTGAAGCTAGCCCGGCCGTAGCACCTGTGCTACCACCGTAGCATACTCCTGAGCTACAATACCCGGGCCCACGACCGGTCTACCGATGTCATCGCACGAAGAGGAATAAACAGACTCACCCCATCGCGACGTCCCCCAAAGGCTAACTCTCTAGCCCTCGCTATCTCCCTGCTTGCTAATTCGGCCTGCTAACTGCTAGCTTGTCCAGCTCCGGTCCGCTAACTGCTACCGTGTCTAGCCCGGGCCTACAAACTGTTAGCTTGTTAGCACAGGCCTGCTAACCGCCTGAATCGCCGCGTCCCAAACGCTCACCGGACCCATATTTACTTTCTATCTCTTTTGACTTTTAATTTGTTTATACCTTCCGGAAACCTGCCTCACCCAATGTGATACGGAATCGCTATTTTTTATTTATTTTTAGAACACACTCAAGAACCTCCAGAAGCTAACCAGCTACAAGCTATTTAGTCATTGTTAGTTTTTTTTACCTGGATAACACTCGCCAGTCCAGCTTCCCTGCCCCATCCACCGCTGCCCCCTGGACACTGATCTCTTGGCTACATAGCTGATGCACGCTGGACTGTCCATTAATCACGGTACTCCATTCTGCTTGTTTGTTTTATCTGTTGGCCCCGTTGCCTAGTCTACGCCATTTTACCTGCTGTTGTTGTGCTAGCTGATTAGCTGTTGTCTCACCTACTGTTTTAGCTAGCTTTCCCAATTCAACACCTGTGATTACTGTATGCCTCGCTGTATGTCTCTCTCAAATGTCAATATGCCTTGTATACTGTTGTTCAGGTTAGTTATCATTGTTTTAGTTCACAATGGAGCCCCTAGTTCCACTCTTCATGCCCCTGATAACTCCTTTGTCCCACCTCCCACACATGCGGTGACCTCACCCATTACTACCAGCATGTCCAGAGATACAACCTCTCTCATCATCACCCAGTGCCTGGGCTTACCTCCGCTGTACCCGCACCCCACCATACCCCTGTCTGCGCATTATGCCCTGAATATATTCTACCATGCCCAGAAACCTGCTCCTCTTATTCTCTGTCCCCAACGCTCTAGGCGACCAGTTTTGATAGCCTTTAGCCGCACCCTCATACTACTCCTTCTCTGTTCCGCGGGTGATGTGGAGGTAAACCCAGGCCCTGCATGTCCCCAGGCACCCTCATTTGTTGACTTCTGTGATCGAAAAAGCCTTGGTTTCATGCATGTCAACATCAGAAGCCTCCTCCCTAAGTTTGTTTTACTCACTGCTTTAGCACACTCTGCTAACCCTGATGTCCTTGCTGTGTCTGAATCCTGGCTCAGGAAGGCCACCAAAAATTCAGAGATTTCCATACCCAACTATAACATCTTCCGTCAAGATAGAACTGCCAAAGGGGGAGGAGTTGCAGTTTACTGCAGAGATAGCCTGCAAAGTAATGTCATACTTTCCAGGTCCATACCCAAACAGTTCGAACTACTAATTTTGAAAATTACTCTCTCCAGAAATAAGTTACTCACGGTTGCCGCCTGCTACCGACCCCCCTCAGCTCCCAGCTGTGCCCTGGACACCATTTGTGAATTGATCGCCCCCCATCTAGCTTCAGAGTTTGTTCTGTTAGGTGACCTAAACTGGTATATGCTTAACACCCCGCCAGTCCTACAATCTAAGCTAGATGCCCTCAATCTCACACAAATCATCAAGGAACCCACCAGGTACAACCCTAACTCTGTAAACAAGGGCACCCTCATAGACGTCATCCTGACCAACTGGCCCTCCAAATACACCTCCGCTGTCTTCAACCAGGATCTCAGCGATCACTGCCTCATTGCCTGTATCCGCTACGGAGCCGCAGTCAAACGACCACCCCTCATCACTGTCAAATTCTCCCTAAAACACTTCTGTGAGCAGGCCTTTCTAATCGACCTGGCCCGGGTATCCTGGAAGGACATTGACCTCATCCTGGTCATTCTTTAAAAGTAACTTCCTCACCATTTTAGATGCAGAACTAAGAACAGATACAGCCCTTGGTTCACCCCAGACCTGACTGCCCTCGACCAGCACAAAAACATCCTGTGGCGGACTGCAATAGCATCGAATAGTCCCCGTGATATGCAACTGTTCAGGGAAGTCCGGAACCAATACACGCAGTCAGTCAGGAAAGCTAAGGCCAGCTTCTTCAGGCAGAAGTTTGCATCCTGTAGCTCCAACTCCAAAAAGTTCTGGGACACCGTGAAGTCCATGGAGAACAAGAGCACCTCCTCCCAGCTGCCCACTGCACTGAGGCTAGGTAACACGGTCACCACTGATAAATCCATGATTATCGAAAACTTCAATAAGCATTTCTCAACGGCTGGCCATGCCTTCCGCCTGGCTACTTCAACCTCGGCCAACAGCTCCGCCCCCCCCCGCAGCTCCTCGCCCAAGCCTCTCCAGGTTCTCCTTTAACCAAATCCAGATAGCAGATGTTCTGAAAGAGCTGCAAAACCTGGACCCGTACAAATCAGCTGGGCTTGACAATCTGGACCCTCTATTTCTGAAACTATCTGCCACCATTGTCGCAACCCCTATTACCAGCCTGTTCAACCTCTCTTTCATATCGTCTGAGATCCCCAAGGATTGGAAAGCTGCCGCAGTCATCCCCCTCTTCAAAGGGGGAGACACCCTGGACCCAAACTGTTACAGACCTATATCCATCCTGCCCTGCCTATCTAAGGTCTTCGAAAGCCAAGTCAACAAACAGGTCACTGACCATCTCGAATCCCACCGCACCTTCTCCGCTGTGCAATCTGGTTTCCGAGCCGGTCATGGGTGCACCTCAGCCACACTCAAGGTACTCAACGATATCATAACCGCCATCGATAAAAGACAGTACTGTGCAGCCGTCTTCATCGACCTTGCCAAGGCTTTCGACTCTGTCAATCACCATATTCTTATCGGCAGACTCAGGAGCCTCGGTTTTTCGGATGACTGCCTTGCCTGGTTCACCAATTACTTTGCAGACAGAGTTCAGTGCGTCAAATCGGAGGGCATGCTGTCTGGTCCTCTGGCAGTCTCTATGGGGGTGCCACAGGGTTCAATTCTCGGGCCGACTCTTTTCTCTGTGTATATCAATGATGTTGCTCTTGCTGCGGGCGATTCCCTGATCCACCTCTACGCAGACGACACCATTCTATATACTTTCGGCCCGTCTTTGGACACTGTGCTATCTAACCTCCAAACAAGCTTCAATGCCATACAACACTCCTTCCGTGGCCTCCAACTGCTCTTAAACGCTAGTAAAACCAAATGCATGCTTTTCAACCGGTCGCTGCCTGCACCCGCATGCCCGACTAGCATCACCACCCTGGATGGTTCCGACCTAGAATATGTGGACGTCTATAAGTACCTAGGTGTCTGGCTAGACTGCAAACTCTCCTTCCAGACTCATATCAAACATCTCCAATCGAAAATCAAATCAAGAGACGGCTTTCTATTCCGCAACAAAGCCTCCTTCACTCACGCCGCCAAGCTTACCCTAGTAAAACTGACTATCCTACCGATCCTCGACTTCGGCGACGTCATCTACAAAATGGCTTCCAAAACTCTACTCAGCAAACTGGATGCAGTCTATCACAGTGCCATCCGTTTTGTCACTAAAGCACCTTATACCACCCACCACTGCGACTTGTATGCTCTAGTCGGCTGGCCCTCGCTACATATTCGTCGCCAGACCCACTGGCTCCAGGTCATCTACAAGTTCATGCTAGGTAAAGATCCGCCTTATCTCAGCTCACTGGTCACGATGGCAACACCCATCCGTAGCACGCGCTCCAGCAGGTGTATCTCACTGATCATCCCTAAAGCCAACACCTCATTTGGCCGCCTTTCGTTCCAGTACTCTGCTGCCTGTGACTGGAACGAATTGCAAAAATCGCTGAAGTTGGAGACTTTTATCTCCCTCACCAACTTCAAACATCAGCTATCTGAGCAGCTAACCGATCGCTGCAGCTGTACATAGTCTATTGGTAAATAGCCCACCCTTTTTCACCTACCTCATCCCCATACTGTTTTTATTTATTTACTTTTCTGCTCTTTTGCACACCAATATCTCTACCTGTACATGACCATCTGATCATTCATCACTCCAGTGTTAATCTGCAAAATTGTAATTATTTGCCTACCTCCTCATGCCTTTTGCACACATTGTATATAGACTCCCCCTTTGGTTTCTACTGTGTTATTGACTTGTTAATTGTTTACTCCATGTGTAACTCTTTGTTGTCTGCTCACACTGCTATGCTTTATCTTGGCCAGGTCGCAGTTGCAAATGAGAACTTGTTCTCAACTAGCCTACCTGGTTAAATAAAGGTGAAATAAAAAAATAAAAAATAAACACACAATACCCCATCACAATTAAAAAGAGAAAACATGTTTTTAGACATTTTTACAAATTCACTGAAAATGAAATACAGTCGTGGCCAAAGGTTGAGAATGACACAAATATTAATTTTCACAAAGTCTGCTGCCTCAGTTTGTATGATGGCAATTTGCATATTCTCCAGAATGTTATGAAGAGTGTTCAGATGAATTGCAATTAATTGCAAAGTCCCTCTTTGCCATGCAAATGAACTGAATCCCCCAAAAACATTTCCACTGCATTTCAGCCCTGCCACAAAAGGACCAGCTGACATCATGTCAGGGATTCTCTCGTTAACACAAGTGTGAGTGTTGACGAGGACAAGGCGGGAGATCACTCTGTCATGCTGATTGAGTTCGCTTAACAGACTGAAACCTTCAAAAGGAGGGTGGTGCCGACATCATCAACACGTGCCGTCATCATTGCTTTGTACAAAAAGGGCTTCACAGGCAAGGATATTGCTGCTAAATCAACCATTTATCGGATCATCAAGAACTTCAAGGAGAGCGGTTCAATTGTTTTGAAGAAGGTTTCAGGGTGCCCAAGAAAGTCCAGCAAGTGCCAGGACCGTCTCCTAAAGTTGATTCAGCTGCGGGATCGGGGCACCACCAGTACAGAGCTTGCTCAGGAATGGCAGGAGGCAGGTGTGAGTGCATCTGCACACACAGTGAGGCGAAGACTTTTGGAGGATGGCCTGGTGTCAAAAAGGGCTGCAAAGAAGCCACTTCTCTCCAGGAAAAACAATAGGGACAGACTGATATTCTGCAAAAGGTACAGGGATTGGACGTCTGAGGACTGGGGTAAAGTCATTTTCTCTGATGAATCCACTTTCAGATTGATTGGGGCATCCGTAAAAAAGCTTGTCCGGAGAAGACAAGGTGAGCGCTACCATCAGTCCTGTGTCATGACAACAGTAAAGCATCCTGAGGCCATTCATGTGTGGGGTTGCTTCTCAGTCAAGGGAGTGGGCTCACTCACAATTTTGCCTAAGAACACAGCCATGAATAAAGAATGGTACCAACACATCCTCTGAGAGCAACTTCTCCCAACCATCCAGGAACAGTTTGGTGACGAACAATGCCTTTTCCAGCATGATGGAGCACCTTGCCATAAGGCAAAAGTGATAACTAAGTGGCTCAGGGAACAAAACATTGATATTTTGGGTCTATGGTCAGGAAACTCTCCAGACCTTCATCCCATTGAGAACTTGTGGTCAATCCTCAAGAGGCGGGTAGACAAACAAAAATCCACAAATTCGGACAAATTTCAAGCATTGATTATGCAAGAATGGGCTGCCATCAGTCAGGATGAGGGCCAGAAGTTAATTGACAGCATGCCAGGGCGGATAGCAGAGGCCTTGAAAAAGAAGGGTCAACACTGCAAATATTGACTCTTCGCATCAACTTCATGTAATTGTCAATAAAAGCCTTTGACACTCATAAAATGCTTGTAATTAGACTTCAGTATTCCATAGTAACATCTGACAAAAATATCTAAAGACACTGAAGCAACAAACTTTGTGGAAATTCATATTTGTGTCATTCTCAAAACTTTTGGTCACGACTGTATTTACACCCCAGAGTCAATACCTTGTAGAAGCACCTTTGGCAGCGATTACAGCTTTGAGTCTTTCTGGGTAAGTCTCTAAGAGCTTTCCGCACCTGCAACATTTGCCCATTATTCTTTAAAAAATTCAGCAAACTCCATCAAATTGGTTGTTGTTCATTGCTAGACAACCATTTTCAGGTCTTGACATAGATTGACAAAGCAGACTGAAGCAGGTTTTCCTCTAGGATTTTGCCTGTGCTTAGGTTTATTTCCTCTCCTTTTTTATCCTGAAAACTCACCCAGTCATTAACGATTACAAGCGGACCCATAACATGATTTAGCTACCACTATGATTGAAAATACGGAGAGAAGAACTCAGTAATGTGTTGTAATGGATTTGCCCCAAACATAACACTTTGTATTCAGTACAAAAAGTGAATTGCTTTGCCACATTTCTTTGCAGAATTACTTTAGTGCCTTATTGCAAACAGGATGCATATTTTGGAATATTCTGTACAGGTTTCCTTCTTTTCACTCTGTCAATTAGGTTAGTATTGTGGAGTAACTACAATGTTGTTGATCCATTCTCCGTTTTCTCCTATCATCACCATTCAACTCTGCAACTGTTTTAGTCACCATTGAGGGGTTTCACCTGAGCGGTTTCCTTCCTCTCCGGTAACTGAGTTAGGAAGGATGCTTGTATCTTTGTAGTGACTGGGTATATTGATTTACCATCCAAAGTGTAATTAACAACTCCACCATGCTCAAAGGGATATTCAATGTCTGCTTTTCTTTACCAATCTACCAATAGGTGCCCTTCTTTGCGAGGCATTGGAAACCCTCACTGGTCTTTGTGGTTCAATCTGTGTTTGAAATTCACTGCTAGACTGAGGGACCTTACAGATACTTTTGAGGTAGTTATTAAAAATCATGTTAAACACTATTATTGCACACAGAGTGAGGCCGTGCAACTTATTATGTGACTTGTTAAGCAAATGTGTACTACTGAACTTATTTAGGCCATAACCAAGATGTTGAATACTTATTGACTTAAGACATTTCATTTTTTCATTTTTAATGAATTAGTACAAATATTGTCACGGTCGTCCTCTTCATCTGAAGAGGAGAGGCGAGAAGGATCGGAGGACCAAAATGCGGCGTGATCTGTGTTCATCATGAATTTTAATAAAGAAAACATTGAACACTGAAACACTATACAAAAACAGTAAACAAAATAACAACCGTGAAGCTAATGTGAGCTGCGCTGAAACAAGCCATCAACATAGACAATCACCCACAAACAAACAGTGCAACCCAGGCTACCTAAGTATGATTCTCAATCAGAGACAACTAATGACACCTGCCTCTGATTGAGAACCATACTAGGCCGAAACATAGAAATACCCAAATCATAGAAAAAGAAACATAGACCGCCCACCCCAACTCACGCCCTGACCATACTAAATAATGACAAAACAAAGGAAATAAAGGTCAGAACGTGACAAATATTTTAAAAAACATAATTCCACTTTGACATTATGGGGTATTGCGTGTAGGCCAGTAACAAAATCTCAATCTAAATGTAATACATTTTAAATTCTGGCTGTAACACAAGAAAATGTGGGGGGAAAAGTCCAGGGGTGTGAATCCTTTCTGAGGGCAAACAGCCCTGAACCCTCCATGGTAGAAGTTAACCAGACACACACACACAGAGCCAGGCGATACGTCAGACTGTGGTACAATTATCAACAACCTCGACTAACCTGCACCCCCTGCACACTGACTCAGTACCGGTACCCCCTGTATACAGCCTCGTTATTCTTATTGTGTTACTTAATTTTTTTTAAACAAAATTAAACTTTCGTTTATTTGCTAAATATTTTCTTAACACTTCTTGAACTGCATTGTTGGTTAAGGGCTTGTAAGTAAGCATTTCACGGCAAGGTCTACACTTGTATTCGGCACAAGTGACAAATAAAGTTTGATTTGATTTGGTTGTATAAGTGATAAACAACAACAGTCTATTTCTATGGTAAATTACCACAACGCGGGGGTGTAAATGTAGTCAAATAGAGTCAAGTATTGGATGTGGTCAAGTATTTGATTTTTTTCCTTCTCTGACACAATGTATGTAATGGCGTCGAAATGAGGACGCATAAAAAAGAACCCAATACCTGGTGGATCTTTGATGTTATGGGGCTATTTTGTTTCCACTGGTCCTGGGTCTCTTGTTAAGATCAACGTCATCATGAACATTACCCAGTACCAGTATAACATAACACATAGTAAGATCAACCTGGAATGAGGTCAACACAAGGGAGAATGACTGTCCCCTTTCATTGAAGCCCTGGAAAGTCCAAGGCCGACCGAGGTACTGCAGGAATTGTTGGCAGAAAACAGGATCCCCCAATAAAGTGAATTGAAAAATGGCAATCGTCATGGTCAATCTTTGTGTAAAGAAAACATTACTTAGAAGACAATCATGGTACCAATATCACGGTACACCAGTTGGCCTTCAGCTTGAGAGGAGGCAACGCTGAGCTAGCCTGCAACGTCTCTTCTTGGAGTAGCTCAAACTGCGCATGTTATGTCTCCATTAGACGCCATCTTAACCGACTTCATTTGGCCTGAATGCGCTATTGAGTCTGCACATAGGAATGAATGGTGTCACGTGATCGATGGCTTTGTCCAGTCATTGGGTCAAGAGAGCAGAGGTTCCTACCTAAAGGGTTTGACATATTTTTATTTTTTTTACTTCTAGATGGACACTCCACAACATTCTTTTGACGTCGTGTAAAATCTCACACTTACTCTACAACACTCTTTAAAATACGGGTAACACTTTATTTGAATGGTATGTCCTAACAGTGTCATAATAGTGACATAATAATGTCATATTGTCATGACAACCTATGTCCCTGAATGTCAAGTGACAAGTCATTTTGTCCACCTGTCAACATTTTTCCCATGGCGGGTTTTTCTTTGTTACCTGAGATGTCAAACTTGGCGCTCTGTAGGGACTGGAAGAGGGCACCCCTGGGTGGCAGGTCTGGGAAGCGCGACTCCAGTAGGCAGGCCAGAAGGCTGTCCTTGGGTGTGACCTTGCCCGCCTCTGGGGCCATGTTGACACAATCCAGCACAATGGCCCCTGTGTGGGCACACTGCCAAGTATAGGTGAACTGAGCTAATGGTTACCGCTGGCATTGACAAACAAGCGCAACTACAATTTTAGTCAAAATTCCTCCTGCCATATTTCCACTGCCTAGTTCTGAGGTATGCATTGTTTAAAGACCTGGAGACACTGTGACCCTCAAGTAATGGAGTTTGGCACGTGTTATAGAGAATGCTGGACATGAGAGAATTATTGCTGTGGCAACCTTACCATATAATAATTGGGCCACCTGTCTGTCTAGCACTTCAGGTGCCTTGTGGTGAATGTACTCTGTCACCAAGGTGGCACAGGAACCCACGGTTTCCATGGTGACCGAACAGGAAGTGGAGGGTGTCCTCTCGAGGTGGTGGTGATCAATGACTTCCACAACTGCCTCCTCCAAGTCAATGTCGGCACTACGGGGAAAAGTTGGAGTTGAGTGAATATTGTGAAATACATTGTGTCATATATCCTTAACTATGTGTTTTCTGCCTCCCGAGTGGCGCAGCCGTCTAAGGCACAGCATCACAAAGCTTGAGGTCTCACTACAGACTCGGGTTCGATCCCAGGCTGTGTTACAGCCGGCTGTGACCAGGAGACCCATGAGGTGGCGCACAATTGGCCCAGCGTCGTCCGGGTTAGGGGAGGGTTTGGGCGGCCGGGATTTCCTTGTCCCATCGTGCTCTAGCGACTCCTTGTGGTGAGCCGAGTGCCTGCAAGCTGACTTTGATCGACAGCTGGACGGTGTTTCCTCCGACACATTGGTGCGGCTGGCTTCCGGGTTAAGCGAGCAGTGTGTCAAGAAGCAGTGTGGCTTGGCTGGGTCGTGTTTCAAAGGACGCACAGCTCTCAACCTTCGCCTCTCCCGAGTCCGTAGGGGAGTTGCAGCGAGGAGACAAGACTGTCGTGAAATTGGGGAGAAAAATGGGTAAAAAGTATCACAAAAAAAACACGTTTTCTTAATCTGGGTCCGGGAAACTATCAGGCACTTTCCCACAAAGTTCTCCTGTGTTGTCAATTCTATTTGATACTGTAGGTACAGTATCATTGGTAGAAAGTCTGAGTGAGAGAAAGGCAGAGATGGCAAGGGAGAGAATGTCAGAAAAGAGAGTGTGTGTAATGATTGTCTTCCTCTTCTGATGAGGAATAAGATGGATCGGACCAATGCGCAGCGTGGTAAGTGTTCATGTTATATTTATTAGAACAGAAACACTAAACAAAATAACAAAGAGAGTGAAACGAAAACGAAACAGTCCTGTGAGGTGCAGCAACACAAAACAGAAAACAACTACCCACAAATCATAGTGGGAAAACAGGCTGCCTAAGTATGGTTCTCAATCAGAGACAACGATAAACAGCTGCCTCTGATTGGGAACCATACCAGGCCAAACACAGAAATACAAAAACATAGAACAACAAATAGAATGCCCACCCCAACTCACGCCCTGACCAAACTAAAATAGAGACATAAAAAAGGAACTAAGGTCAGGACGTGACAGTGTGAGAAAATAAATAGGAAGAGTTATGTTGCAACCCCTGACCTAGGAAGCACGTTGTGGTCCACTAGGGAGAGAACCAGCCTCTTGGCTCTATGGAGCCCTGCCAGGTCCACCTCGTCACGGAACACCAGAGCCTCTGATGGAACCCCGCTCTCCTTCAGCAGGAACACGTTGTCTAAACGTAGGGGGAACTCGGCCCTCGGGATGTTCAGCACTGGCACCACAGTCTTACACGAGCTGCCAGACGCCTGGGAACAAAGGGGGATGGAAGAAGAGGAAGGGAAAAGGAGGAGAGGAGGAAAGGATGGAAGAGGGAGACCAGTTCAAAACAGACATCTGACACCAACACACCTTCCTGCTGAGGTTAGCTGGGATTCCTCTGCAATGTTTTTGTCCACCTTCTCAGACCTTTGGCGTATCTTGAGTATCTGAGGCTGTGTGAATATTTCATGAGTAGCGGGGGCGTATAGGCTAGCGAGCAGCTATAGCCAGGGGTTAGGGAGGGCAGATGGATCAACGCAGTAACGAAAGATAAGGAGAGACCGGTGGCTGGTGGCCAGGGCACAGACACTGTTTTTATGCTTGAGTATGATCTGAGTGACTCTGAAGTTTGTCTGGTCCTATTTTGGAGAATTCTGGGACTTTTGATTACGCTTGGTCAAGCTATTCATGGACCTCAGACCTAGAAATGAGTCACTCTGAGCCGGGGGTGCTTCAGGACTTGGCCCAGTTCTCTCAACACTATTAACAAGTTAAATTAGGAGATATATGAATTACTGCATAGCAGGATGTATTCATTTACAAATTTGATTTCAAACAACCACAACATAGAGTCTATGGGTCTTCATACTAGAAGATTTCCAGAAGGTACACTACATCACCAAAGGTATGTGGACACCCCTTGCAATCTCCATAGACAAACATTTGCAGTGAAATGGCCTTACTGAAGAGCTCCATAACTTTCAACGTGGCACCGTCATAGGATGCCACCTTCCCAACAAGTCAGGTCGTAAAATTTCTGCCCTGCTAGAGCTGCACCGGTCAACTGTAAGTGCTCTTATTGTGAAGTGGGAACATCTAAGAGCAATAACACTCACTACCAAGTTCCAAACTGCCTCTGGAAGCAACGTCAGCACAATAGCTGTTTGTTGGGAGCTTCATGAAATGGGTTTCCATGGCAAAGCAGCCACTCACAAGCCTAAGACCAGCATGGCAATGCCAAACATCGACTGGAGTGGTGTAAAGCTCTCAGCAATTGGACTCTGGAGCAGTGGAAACGCGTTCTCTGGAGAGATAAATCACGCTTAACCATCTGGCAGTCCAACGGATTAATCTAGGTTTGGTGGATGCCAGGAGAACGCTACCTGTCCCAATACATATTGCCAACTGTAAGGTTTGGTGGAGGAGGAATAATGGTTTGGGGCTGTTTTTCATGGTTTGGGCTAGGCCCCTTAGTTCCAGTGAAGGGAAATCGTAACGCTACAGCATACAATGACATTCTAGACGACTCTGTGCTTCCAACTTTGTGGCAACAGTTTGGGGAAGGCCCACGTGCTCAAAGCGAGATCCATACAGAAATGGTTTGTCGAGATTGGTGTGGAAGAACTTGACTGGCCTGCCAAGAGCTCTGATCTCAACCCCATCGAACACCTTTGGGGTGAATTGGAACGCCGACTGCGAGCCAGGCCTAATCGTCCAACATCAGTTCCTGACCTCACTAATGCTCTTTTGGCTGAATGGAAGAAAGTCCCCGCAGCAATGTTCCAACATCTAGTGGAAAGCCTTCCCAGAAGAGTGGAGGCTGTTATAGCAGCAAAGGGGGCACCAACTCCATATTAATTCCCATGATTTTGGAAAGAGATGTTTGACGAGCAGACATACTTTTGGCCATGTAGTGAATGTATTTTTGGGTAACAATTTACTAAAACCCCCTGTTATATAAGGTCATAATCATGGCATAACTGGTGTCAGCTTATGATAACTGACGTAATGTCATGATTATGAGTGTTATGTAGTCCTTATGACTCAAGTAAAGCAGGGGTGCCGAAACAAAATGAAATCTCAGTAGTGAGACACCCCAAAAATACATGGCTGATAATTGCATAAGATCATTCTGGAAGCCTCTTGCGAGGGCCAAGTTTGTCAAGGGCACTAGGACCCCACTTCCAGCGGCCCTGAAGTAAAGTGTCAATTACTTGTTACCGTATAAAAAACCTAAACATATGAGAAGGGGAATAGATACTTCAGGTATGGTAACTCATTTTCGACCTGGGTTGAGGGATTCACTAATGAGAGGCGGCACAGGCTAGAAGCTAGCTGACTCACTGTGGACAGAAAGTAGGCGAAGGCGAGGGACGACACCATGGAGTCGAGGTCACAGGCCTCGTTGCCAAGGACAATGTGGATCCCAGAGCTGCCCTCCGAACTGCCCTAAGGAAGTAAGGAAGTAAGTAAGTAAGGAAGTAAGGAAGGAAGGAAGGAAGGAAGGAAGGAAGGAAGGAAGGAAGGAAGGAAGGAAGGAAGGAAGGAAGGAAGGAAGGAAGGAAGGAAGGAAGGAAGGAAGGAAGGAAGGAAGGAAGGAAGGAAGGAAGGAAGGAAAAGAGAGGGGGGAAATTCCTTGTCAGATTTATACATTGTAGATTTCTAAACCGTGTTTTTTTTACACAGCCAAGGCTACACTAGTCTAAATGTAAAAAGCATTGGCATTGGCAAACCATCGCCAGAATGCTAGATACCTGCCTGCAGTCAGTTAATGCCAAGAATAGCCTAGTGAAACAAATCCCATGTTGACAGACTGGAATGGTAGACCTATATTTAATTCTGGCTCATAGTAGTTAGTTAGCATCTAGCCTATGCTATCATTTTTGGACTGCTGCTTTTAATCTACTTAGGCTATGATAATCAAAGAACATCACCTACTTTAAAGTGGCACTCCAGTCCACTTTTGACCTAATTTAACAACTGATTTACTTAACAATAGGCACATCTCAATAGGTGGTCCAGATAAGTCGTGACATAGCACAAGACATGCTCCTCTATTGCTCCTCAAGAAGGAGGGCCGATGACATCACAGATTCCCATCAAACCAACTCTTTGAACGGCCCACTCCTTGAAGTTTGCTGTCGTGTCAAAAAAACACAACTATTTTGCTCAAAACGTATTTCTTTACCCTTTAGTGTGTGTACTGCATTGTATTTATACCTGGGACATAGCTTTTCAACAGTAAATGTTCAAAAAACACTGAGGTACGTCTTCAATAACAATGAGTGAATGTGCAGCTACAACTATGACACAGCCTTGTTGGACTCAGCGAGATCATTTTGCCATCGACTGGTAGACCCACTGTGATAAGGAGTGTGATTAGTATCGCTTTATCTGGGACATAATGATAGAAACGATATTATGACTGACACCGGGGAGACGGCCTTGCTGTGACGGGATGATGGCAAAGCTGTGACAGCACTAATTACCCGTGTGTGTGTGGCAGTATGGCAGGACACAAAAAGCTAAATCAACCGTCTGGCTTTAGCTAAGTTCTTCTGAAGCACTCTGCTATACATTGATGAACACTTTCATTAGCTAGTTCCGTTAGTTTATGGACCTAACTGCTGGAAACCTGTCATTTATCTGTAAACCAGGAGAAGAAGTCCAAACACTAACTATTTGGTAGGGATTTATATGCTAACAACGACTTTGTCCTTTAGGGCCACCTTCCTGTTCGGGTGGCGCTCGGCGGTCGTCGTTACTGGCCTACTAGCTGCCACTGATCCTTTTTTCCCCCTTGTTTGTTTGTTAGATGTGCATCCTATTGACTTCAATGGTAAATCAAGAAATATGTCCAGGTCTGCCTTCTAGACAGTTTTTACTCTCCATCAGTGTGGGCTGTAGCTTAGTGTGTGGATGGAGAGAGAGCCATTTCGCCCCATGTTAAGTGCCCAATGTAAGTGCCCCGTGGGCGGCACTAACGGGAAGCCAGTGTGAGTGTAAGACAACATGGCGTCATGGCTGCCCAGCCTCCCCTTCCCTCTTATCTCCCTCTTCCCAGCGTGCGCGGCACCTCCCATCAGGCGTAGCAGTGGACAGACCCGAGCAGGCAAACAGGAGCCAAGGGAGGCTATATTTAACAACAGTGTGTGTGTGTGTGTGTGTGTGTGTGTGTGTGTGTGTGTGTGTGTGTGTGTGTGTGTGTGTGTGTGTGTGTGTGTGTGTGTGTGTGTGTGTGTGTGTGTGTGTGTGTGTGTGTGTGTGTGTGTGTGTGTGTGTGTGTGTGTATGTGTGTGTGTGTGCAGAGCTCTTCAACCGTGAATCCACAACAGCCACATGGTAAACAGAACGATTCAGGGCGACGTCTACTACAGCTGTAGTAATCCACTATTGCAGTATCCATTCAAAGACGAGACTAGAAATATAAACAAGGGTTAGATAAGAGGTGAACAACTTGGTTGGTGGGAAAACGTAGGCCTGACACAAATACGGAGGTGTAGAGGAGGAATGTTATGATAGTACCATGATTATGACAGGATGCTCTGATTCTGCTCTTCATGCATGTCCTTGTGCACCTGTCTTGTGTGCCATTCGCAGATCAAGTGTAGCCAACGGTGTTAATGGGAAACGCGAACTGTTTTGCAACGGGCTTCATATTCAACTCACTCTGTTGCTGAGAAATGTCAATTACTGTTACATAATAGGGCAGTGCTGTTTTCTAACAGTTATCCCCATATCCCACACTAATGTGAATTCAACCACGTTCACAGAGCAATCCATTTAGGCCTGCATTTGAGTGCAGCATTCAAGCCAGGGATCCCTTTGAGCCAGGTTGTGAGCTTCATTGGGTTGATATTGATGAGCCAAGAGTGTTCCATTACTGCTGAAACACAAATCAAATGCAGTAAGGCACACTGGCTACTCTTACCCGTTCCCCTTTCTGAGAGCCCCATCATAGCTCTCATTCCTTCTGGTTAATGTAAAACCGCACCACACTGAGGCGTTCTCTCTCCAATCCACTTAGCACAGGCCTCAGGGACTCAAGAGAGATAAGGCTGAACCGTGGAATTGGTGGATGGAGTAGCAAGTTGTTTGGAGAGAGGGAAGAGAGACAAACTCCTAGTTTTCCTCATTCTATGCTTCTTTTCTCATCCTCATCATCAGTATAATTTTTCAGCTAAATAAATTCCACCTTGATTCCCTTTTTGTTGGGAATAGTGTTATTTTAGGTAGGTAATGGGTATGGTTTAACTTTAGGTAACGGTTATGAACTTGGGCAGGTTGACATTCCTTAGATAGGCAAAGCAAAAAACATGTGTAAACAAAATGCTAAACAGGGTGGTTCGAGCCCTGAATGCTTATTGGCTGACAGCTGTGGTATATCAGACCGTATACCACAGGTATGACAAAACATTTATTTTTACTGCTCTAATTACGTTGGTAACCAGTTTAGAATAGCAATAAGGCACCTCAGGGGTTTGTGGTATATGGCCAATATACCATGGCTAAGGGCTGTATCCAGGCACTCCGCGTTACGTTGTGCTTAAGAACAGCCCTTAGCCATGGTATATTACCCATATACCACACCCCCTCGGGCCTTAATGCTTAAATAGACCATTTTGTTTAATCCGTCTGTCTGCATATTTCAAGACACGGCATATGAGGGTGCAGTGAGATACCCGATGGGTTGGACAATATTTTCTCGTCAATCATCTTTTAAAAAACGTAGACTTAAAAACTGCAAATCAACCAATCGTCTGTCGTTAACGCTATGGAAAAGTAAAACTGTAAAGTGTGTGGGCCACGCAGAGAGTGCAATTTGAGGCCTTGTGGCGGAAAGTGATACAGGCGCTGGAGATGGTGGTGTGTTCTAGTGGGTCTGGGCAGGTGTGATGTAGTTGATGTTTGTATGATGTTGTTGTTTGTATGTGTATGTTTTGTATTGTTTATAAAATAACAATTGAATCACAACAACAGAATTATGGCACACACAGTCAAAGAAGGAACTACCTGACAGATATGTACTGTAAAGGTCGACCGATTCATCGGAATGGCCGATTAACTGGGGCCGATATCAAGTTTTCATAACAATCGGTAATCGGCATTTACATTGCACTCCACGAGGAGACTGCGTGGCAGGCTGACTACCTGTTATGCAGTGCAGCAAGGAGCCAAGGTAAGGTGCTAGCTAGCATTAAACTTATCTTATAAAAAACAATCAATCTAAACATAATCACTAGTTAACTACACATGGTTGATGATATTACTAGTTTATCTAGCTTGTCCTGCGTTGCATATAATCGATGCGGTGCCTGTTATCTTATCATTGAATCACAGCCTACTTCGCCAAACGGGTGATTTAACATGCACATTCATGAAAAAAACATTGTCGTTGCACCAATGTGTACCTAACCATAAACATCAACGTCTTTCTTAAAATCAATACAAAAGTATATTTTTTAAACCTGAATATTTAGCTAATATTGTCTGCTAACATGAATTTATTTTAACTAGGGAACTTGTGTCACTTCTCTTGCGTTCTGTGCAACAGAGTCAGGGTATATGCAGCAGTTTGGGCCGCCTGGCTCGTTCAGAACTGTCCTCAAAAAGACAGCCAACTTCGCCAAACAAGGGATGATTTAACAAAAGCGCATTTGCGAAAAAAGCACAATCGTTGCACGAATGTACAGGTACCTAACCATAAACATCAATTCCTTTCTTAAAATCAATACACAGAAGTATATATTTTTTAAACCTGCATATTTAGTTAAAAGAAATTCATGTTAGCAGGCAATATTAAACTAGGGAAATTGTGTCACTTCTCTTGCGTTTATTGCACGCAGAGTCAGGGTATATGCAACAGTTTGGGCATCCTGGCTTGCGTACTACTTTTCCAGAATTTTACGTAATTATGACATAACATTTAAGGTTGTGCAATGTAACAGCAATATTTAGACTTATGGATGCCACCCGTGTCACGTTCTGACCTTTATTTCCTTTGTTTTGTCATTATTTAGTATGGTCAGGGCGTGAGTTGGGGTGGGCAGTCTGTTTGTTTTTCTATGATTTGGGGATTTCTATGTTTCGGCCTAGTATGGTTCTCAATCAGAGGCAGGTGTCATTACTTGTCTCTGATTGAGATTCATACTTAGGTAGCCTGGGTTTCACTGTGTGTTTGTGGGTGTTTGTTTCCGCGTCTGTGTTTTTCACCACACGGTACTGTTTTGGGTTTCGTTCATTCCACGTTTATTTATTTTTTGTATTCAGTTGTTCATGTGTACTATTTCTTATTAAAAGAACCATGGACACTTACCACGCCGCATATTGGTCCTCCGATCCTTCTCGCCTCTCCTCTTCGGAAGAAGAGGAGGAAATCCCTTACAACCCGTTAGATAAAATACGGAACGGTTCCGTATTTCACTGAAAGAATAAATGTTTTGTTTTCGAAAGGATAGTTTCCGGATTCTACCATATTAATGACCTAAGGCTCGTATTTCTGTGTATTATTATATTATAATTAAGTCTATGATTTGATAGAGCAGCAGGCTCGTAAGCATTCATTCAAACAGCACTTTACTGCATTTGCCAGCAGCTCTTCGCAATGCTTCAACCATTGCGCTGTTTATGACTTTAAGCTTGTCAACTCCCGAGATTAGGCTGGCAATACTAAAGTACCTATTAGAACATCCAATAGTCAAAGGTATATGAAATACAAATGGTATAGAGAGAAATAGTCCTATAATAACTACAACCTAAAACTTGTAATATTGGAATATTGAAGACTCATGTTAAAAGGAACCACCAGCTTTCATACTTTCTCATGCTCTGAGCAAGGAACTTAAACGTTAGCTTTTTTACATGGCACATATTGCACTTTTATTTTCTCCTCCAACACTTTGTTTTTGCATTATTTAAACCAAATTGAACATGTTTCATTATTTATTTGAGACTAAATTGATTTTATTTATGTATTATATTAAGTTCAAATAAAAGTGTTCATTGTTCATTCAGTATGGTTGTAATTGTCATTATTACAAATATATATATAAAAATCGCTTTTCTTAGTCCTCCAATAATCGGTATCGAAAAATCCTAATCGGTTGACCTCTAATCTACTGTCTCGGTCTATTGAACATACCGGTAGCCTTGTCCCATCACTGAAAATGAAAGACTGCTGCAACCAATAACATTAAATTGTCTTCAAGTGTTTGATTATGGAAAAGATGAGCATGTTGAGGGCCCCCCAACCCATGAGTGTGTGGGCGTGAGACAGGACAGGCATACAAAGCGTTAAGCTCCCCAGGTAGAGTAGTCAGGGACAACCCCAGACATAAACATCAACACTTAGTCACCAGCCATGTGAGGAGGCCATAATGTGAAGTGACAGTGGCTAAACTAAGGCTGCCCAGTGCCCATTAGAACACAGAGACCTTCTGTGTGGCAGTATTCAGATATAACCTGGCCTAAGTGGTTGATGTGGACCAAACAGAAGCATCTGACCAGAGGGCAGGACCATTAAATCTAACAGACGACAAGAGCCAGGAAGTATGCCACGAAGCTTTGATTACGCCCATTTAAAATGGGAACTCATACTTAGAGAAGGGGGGAGGATGCTGGGAAAGAATAACTTTTAAGTGAATGAATCAAAAGGCCACTACAAACTACAACTAGGCCACTACATACTACAACTAGGCCACTACATACTACAACTAGCCCACTACAAACTACAACTAGCCCACTACAAACTACAACTAGCCCACTACAAACTACAACTAGCCCACTACATACTACAACTAGGCCACTTCATACTACAACTAGGCCACTACAAACTACAACTAGCCCACTACAAACTACAACTAAGCCTACATCCAGGCTGTATCACAACCGGCCGTGATTGGGAGTCTCATAGGGCGGCTCACAATTGGCTCAGCGTCGTCTGGGTTTGGCTGGTGTAGGCTGTCACTGTAAATACGAATTTGTTCTTAACTGACTTGCCTAGTGAAATTAAGGTTAAATAAAAAATGTAAAATACTACAGTGTCTTACGGAGAGGGTTTTAAGAAAGGAATTCAATTCAGTCCATTACATGTTTTGATTAGTCTCACGTTATGTCTCGAATGTGTTCTCTGATTCTCTCTCGGGCCATATGATATCCCACCACAGCTGTTCTCTGACGGAAGGAGAAAAAAACTAAAGTAAAGCAGGTTAATGGTGACTCCTCAAGAGTAATCGCCCGACCCCTTGAAATTAGACACCTTCTCTTTAAATCTTTGCTGTGCCTGACAGCCATAGACAGCAGCATTCCATACCAAGGCTGCAGGGGAAGGAGGGAGGGGGGATGAGATGTCTGCCATTCAGGCATAGTGACAGAGGTGTCACCTAATATCACTATTAATAATGTCACATGCACAACAGTCAAGCTGTTGGACCACAGGAATTTGGAAGTGAGAGCTTTAGCCCAGACTCCAGCCGGAGAAAGAGAGATGTGTGCGTGTGTGCCCACATAGCCTATATAAACAAGGGGTACCCACCACACATGGCATCTTTAGTCTTGAATGTACACTCAGGCAATACAGTGTGCAGGAGATGCCAGGGTGGGACAAAAAAGGGAATAGCTTAAGAGGGTTTCCCCCACTATGTCAGGTTCTTTGCACTTGACTAAAATGTCATACAAATCATTAACCCTCTCATGGTATTGGTCATCTGACTCTACTGTGGCAACCCCTTGCAAAATGTGCTGAAAACATACCAACGATGCAATATGTGACAATGGCTGTTAATTAAGTTTCAGTGGGCAGTATTCTACCTCCTCTTGCTCTCTGACAATTCTAGCTCTTCATCCACACACCACCTCCTTATGAGTCATGGCGCTCTGTGTTTTGTGTGTCAGACCTTTTACAAGAAAAGATTAATCATCTTCAGGAAAAAAATATTTTTGGAATCTTGAACCATACTGCAATTAGTCTCTTTTCAATTCAGCTATGTTGTAACTTGAGAGAATGAATCAATAAACTCTCAATTGTAGTTGACAGGTTGTTAGGATATCCATACATTATGAATAATATAATTGTAATAAAGTAGGCTAGCTAATTCAATTGTAAAAGCAGCAAAGTCTTGGAAAAAAGTGACCAGCCTCTGTGACAGTAATTTAGACAGTTGGAATATGTAAATTAATTGCATGACAGACAGCAGAGAGCACGCGATGAACAAGGCTACTCATTAAACAGAGCAAATGAAACATTTGTAAAATATGCAATGCAATGTATAATAGACGTATTCGTGTGTGTGCCTACCTTTAATGCAGCGCTACATCTCTGTAGAAACCCCTCCATTTTCGCCAGCGTTGTGCACTCCCGGGATATTCTGCCAAACAGAATGTTTACAGACCCGTGTCCTCTGCATATACAATTTGACGAATATTCCTACACCACGTTTTGAAAAGCAGAAGCTCCTGAAGGGTACAAAGTGTCAGTGATGGGTCGTTCGCGAACGAACGGCTCTTTTTGAACGGCCCTTTTTGGTGAACGTCGGGGACCGAATCGCATCTGTGAGAGAGCCGTTCATTTGGCTCCCTGATTTGAATAATGTTTATACTTCTTTTTGAGCTCCAGACAACGATTATCTGCAGATGATAGGTTATAAAAACATGATCTGAAGATTGTAATTCATCACTGCAGAAACAATTGATAGTGAGGAGAGAGACTTTTTCTGGCCCACACATTGTTGCATTGCGTTCCTTTTTTTCATATATTTTTTTGCAGGCCTTGTAATAATTTGGAAAGGTAAAAATGTAATTGGTCTCGCATGTCATGGTCTGACATAATGGCAGGCAACGTTGTCGGCTTTACATTAGAGATTTTCAGAGGGACCAAGTGACTATTATTTGAGTCACAAGGTCCGAGTCTCAATTCGAGTCACAAGAATAATTGGTCAAGACTCTAGTAAAGTCTAATTCGTGCATTCTAAGAGCAAGTCAAGTCGAGTAGTCATGTTTTCAAGTCAAGTTTTTTTTAAAGACATGTATACATGCAAAGACTTGTTCAACTATAAATATTTGTGTATTTATTGAGGCTAGCAGACAGCCCTTTTCATTATTTGGTCAACTTTCGACTAGCCTATGTAATTGTAAAATAGGGACCTTGTAGCCAGGGGCGGAGCCAGAAGGGTGTCCGGGGTGGCACTGGACACCCCTGACATCTGATTGGCCACCCCAATATTTAATTCGCTACTGGCAGTTTAATGCTGACTGACATCTCATTTCACCTCTTGTTGAAAGAAGCATTATTTTGACGTTTTTAAATCGAGGAGAATATTAACGTTGGTTGCGAGATACAAAATAAGAAGAAGAATAAGAACATACAGAAGAAGAAGAGGGAATATTTCCACAGCTCCACGAGCTCTTTTCGCGATTGACGAAAGCATCATATTTGAAGTACATTTTAAGGTTTAGCATCGGGTTTAGGTTTCCTCAACAACTTTTACGAAAGTTGAGTCGCTGTGTAAGTTAACGGTAGACCTTTGGTTCCATTAACAGACAGTTAATCAGATAAGAGAGATCGGTTCCCAATTTAACCTAACATTATGTTTACATCTGTGCTAGTAATACACGCATATACAGTGCAGTGTCGTAAGTTACAGTATACAAATGTTTAGCTAATATGGGGTAACTAGTAGGCTACAGCTGTCAGTGTTCAGCAAGTTAGCATTCCGTAATTTGAAATCCATTAACTCAGTTAGATTTTCGTATTTGAACTCAAAACAAACATGTGTTATTATCAATCTGTTAACATTACTCAAAAGATTACCACAATTTGCAGATAGCCTGTTTGCTATCGTAAAGGTATAAGAAATTATAGCTAGCTAAGTTACTTACTGCAAAGTAGGGCTAGCCATGATCAAACTAGTCATTTGGGCGGGTTGTTGATTTTAAGGTACAGTTATGATAATGGGGATTTGTAATTAAGGTTGAGATTGGACTAAAATGTGGATAATTGGATGCTTATGCAGCCGATGTGAAATGGCTAGCTAGTTAGCAGTGGTGCGCGCTAGTGGCGTTTCAATCGGTGACATCACTTGCTCTGAGACCTTGAAGTAGTGGTTCCCCTTGCTCTGCAAGGGCCACGGTTTTTGTGGAGCGTAGGGTAACAATGCTTCGAGGGTGACTGTTGACGTGTGCAGAGCATCCCTGGTTCGCGCCCAGGTCGGGGCGAGGGGACGGACGTAAAGTCTATACTGTTACATTGGTGCCGTGACCCGGATCACTGGTTGCTGTGGAAAAAGGAGGAGGTCAAAAGGGGGGTGAGTGTAGCCGATGTGAAATGGCTAGCTAGTTAGCGGTGGTGCGCGCTAGTGGCATTTCAATCGGTGACGTCACTTGCTCTGAGACCTTGAAGTAGTGGTTCCCCTTGCTCTGCAAGGGCCGCGGCTTTTGTGGGTAACGATGCTTCGAGGGTGACTGTTGATGTGTGCAGAGCGTCCCTGGTCTGTGCCCAGGTCGGGGCGAGGGGACGGACGTAAAGTCTATACTGTTAGACTTAGATGTAACCATAAACAGCCTTATTTTTGCATAGGGTCAATTAAACATGTTAAGAAAGGGAGAGATATCAGATTTATTTTTAAAGAAGCACAAACAGGCAGATCAGGTGCAAACAGACCCCATCCCTTGCATCACCACCGGACACGAGAGCAGCTCCATACCTGAGGCTAGTCAGAGTCAGTGTGGTCAGACTTCACAAGGACCCAGTCTACCACCACCAGGTTAGAGCATCTACCAGGCAGTCAGTCACATGCCAGTTCAGAATTTAAGTTTAGCTTCAGCTTGTAATAGATGATTTTGTCAGATTTAAGCCTCACTTTAAAATGTTGGTTGTTGATTCATGTGTGTTCTTGTTTTGATGGCTGTGACATTTTTATGTTGATTATACACTAATGATTCTTGTGTTATTTTAATGTAATAGATGTATCAAGGGATGACAGAGACCTCTGGCTCTGAGCAAGACAGTGAGCCAGAGCTGCCAGGTGATGTCATCGAGCCCCTCCCAACTGCATCAAGCACCACATGTGCTGTTCCAAAAGGACCCAATGGTAGGCCAGGCCTATACTTTAAACTACACATTTTAGTTAGCAGCTGTTCGTATCTAATCTTGTGGATCCCATAACTATTCATTTCCATAGAGATATGACACATTATTTAACGTGTATTTCAGACATTTCAAGATCCAGAGAAGAGGGTCCTGTACAGCCGTGTTTGAAAACATTTGCCAAAACTCAGCATGGTACTAGGAAAAGGGCTGTCAACAGCTCCTGGTATAAGGACAGTTCATGGCTTGAATATTCTGTAAATCAAGATTCAACTTGTTGTTTCGCCTGTAGGCATTTATCTCGGCCCAATACACCTGAATCTGCCTTCACATCACAGTCATGTTTCTCTGTTCAATACACCTGAATCTGCCTTCACATCACAGTCATGTTTCTCTGTTCAATACACCTGAATCTGCCTTCACATCACAGTCAGGTTTTTGTAACTGGAAAAAGGCGCTGTTTAAAGATTCTGGGTTTAAGCTCCATTCGAAGGCAAAGCATCATATCAACGCTATGTATGCTTGGAATCATCTTAAAAGGGCTATTGACAGCAACTCATCAATGTTAGATGTCATAAATGAGGACCGGAAAAAGAAAGTGGAGGAAATCTGTACTTACATTAAAACAATTGCAGATGTGCTCCTATTAACTGCCACTCAAAATAAAGCGCAGAGAGGTCACAACAAGGGTAATGTTTTGACAATCTTAGAAGAAATAGCAAAGCATGACCCTCTCATAGAGAAAAGGATGAATGCATGTGGCAATGCTAAGTACACAAGCCACCAAATCCAGAACAAAGTTCTTGAGGGCTTAGCTGAGATGGTACAAAGTGAAATAATAAGAGAAGTAAATGAAAGGGACGTTTTTTGTGTAATTGCAGATGAAACCAAAGATTTAAAGAAAAAATAAAGTCTTTATTTGTGAGGTACTATCCATGAAAGCTTTTTACATTTTCAGTCAGATGAAAGCTTAGATGCTGCAGGTCTCACAAAAATTATAATTGATTGCCTTGAAAAACATGGCCTGGACTGCAGAAATAATCTTGTGAGCGGAAAGCATTCTGGTGTGTCTGCACGGATTAAAAACAGTGCAAGGTTTGCATTTTATGTGCACTGTAATGCACATTGTTTGAATTTGGTTCTTGTCGATGCTGTAAAATCAGTGCCTGAAGCAGTTCACTTTTTTGCTCTCCTGCAGAAGCAAGGGGAACCACTACTTCAAGGTCTCAGAGCAAGTGATGTCACCAATTGAAACGCCACTAGCGCACACCACCACTAACTAGCTAGCAATTTCACATCGGCTACACTCACCCCCCTTTTGACCTTCTCCTCTTTCCGCAGCAATCAGTGATCCAGGTCAACAGCATCAATGTAACAGTATAGACTTTATGCCCGTCCCCTCGCGCCGACCTGGGTGCGAACCAGGGACGCTCTGCACACGTCAACAGTCACCCTCGAAGCATCGTTACCCATCACTCCACAAAAGCCGCGGCCCTTGCAGAGCAAGGGGAACCACTACTTCAAGGTCTCAGAGCAAGTGACGTCACCGATTGAAACGCCACTAGCGCGCACCACCGCTAACTAGCTAGCAATTTCACATTTGCTACACAGATACATGGAATGCCATAATCTGAAGGACAGGCTTCCAGCAGTTCTGAGAGTGCTACAGGATATCACACTTGAAAATAGTGTTGATAGATCAGTGGAGGCAAGGGGCCTTCTTTCTCAGATAGATTTACTTTTCATAGGGCTTTTGGTTACCTTTTGTAAAGTGCTTGGTGATGCCAAATGTCTTTCTGACATGTTCCAATCAAGCTCTCTTGACCTAGCAAGGGCTGTGGATCTAGTAGGTGCCCTTACAGACACATTACAGGAAGGGCTGTGGATCTAGTAGGTGCCTTTACAGACAGATTACAGGAAGGGCTGTGGATCTAGTAGGTGCCCTTACAGACACATTACAGGAAGGGCTGTGGATCTAGTAGGTGCCTTTACAGACACATTACAGGAAGGGCTGTGGATCTAGTAGGTGCCTTTACAGACACATTACAGGAAGGGCTGTGGATCTAGTAGGTGCCTTTACAGACACATTACAGGAAGGGCTGTGGATCTAGTAGGTGCCCTTACAGACACATTACAGGAAGGGCTGTGGATCTAGTAGGTGCCTTTACAGACACATTACAGGACTACAGAAGTGAGGGTTACTATGGAGAACTATGGAAAGAGGTTGAAGAGATTGCAGAGCACTGCAAAATAAGTGTACAAACAGTGTGTAAAAGACAGCCTAAAACAAGCTTAAGATTTCACGACTCACTGATGATGAGCACTGTAGGACAGAAAAATAGAGACCAAAGTGATGGTGAGAGCTTCCAAAGAGCTATCTTTTGTCAGGCGCTTGACAGTCTCACAGCTGAGCTGCAGAGGTGTTTTTCAAAGAAGAATTGCGAGATAATGCAAGGGGTCCAGTCTCACAACCCAAAGAGTACAACATTCTTGAATGAGAAGCCTCTGTTTACCATTGCTCAGACCTTTGAGTCAGATTTAGAGGACCTCAAAACATGAGGTTCATCAAACCAAGCGGCTTCTTGATAGGAGAGAGAAAAGTGGAAGGGACAGACCGTCTACTCTCTATGACTTTGTTGTGTTTCTAGAACCTTATAAAGAGGTCTTCTATGAGCTGTTTCGACTTGTTACACCAGTCAGCAGTGCTTCTTGCGAGAGAAGCTTCTCAGCTTTAATAAAACGGATTAAAACCCACCTTTGGACAACAATGGTTGATGACAGGTTAAGTCACCTCGGAATTCTCAGTGTTGAGTCAAGGAGGGCACGCTCACTCAAAATGGATGGAGTTTGTGTAAACTTTTGCCAGTTCTCATCAGAACCTCATAATTATGCTGTTTTAAATCTACTTAGGATAATTTGGCTCTTAGGAGGTCCCTCTGGTCATGATTAAAACCTGGACTGTGTACTAACTAGTACACTGACATTCTTAAATGATAAATCCAAAGGGTATCATGTCACACAGATTTAATTTGGTCTTGATTAGGCCAATTCCAAAACTTGTCTTTGCTATTAGTTAACATAATATATATAAGCATAAATTTGATACTGTAATTTTGTAAATATTGATGGGCACCAAAATGATTTTATATTTTTCAAGTACATTTCTACTTGTCAAACTGCAGTGTTTTTTTGTTAATTATTTTTTGTAAATAAACTATGCAATTTATGTAACACACAAATGCTATCTTATCTGCTGTGTGTGTGTGTGTGTGTGTGTGTGTGTGTGTGTGTGCTGTGTGTGTGTGTGTGTGTGTGTGTGTGTGTGTGTGTGTGTGTGTGTGTGTGTGTGTGTGTGTGTGTGTGTGTGTGTGTGTGTGTGTGTGTGTGTGTGTGTGTGTGTGTGTGTGTGTGTGTGTGTGTGTGTGTGTGTGTGTGTGTGTGTGTGTGTGTGTGTGTGTGTGTGTGTGTGTGTGTGTGTGTGTGTGTGTGTGTGTGTGTGTGTGTGTGTGTGTGTGTGTGTGTGTGTGTGTGTGTGAGAGAAATTGAGCTGCAATTCCGAGGTAGACACACTGACTATCCATAGTATGATATAGAATTCTAATGAAGTGTGGTCCAAAAGGGTTACTATCTGCAACATTACATTACTGACAAAAGTTTGTACTTATAAAAAAGATATGTAACCGAGTAAAGGGAGATGTTAAGTAAGAATTGAACGTGTAAATGTTCATTCATAGTCATAACATAGGGTTTGCACGTTTACACTTCTAATTTAACATTAACTTTTCATGTTTCACGCTGGCTTTTCTTACGATCCGAACAATTTACGTATAGATTTTCTTATGATCCTAACGCTATGTAAATTCAACCTATTGGCAGCTATCTCGCTCCATACATCAGTCTCAAGTGAAAGTCTAGTCCAGAGTATTGAGGCTCCAATTCAAGTTATTTTATTTCTATCAATTCTAGTCTCAACTCAATTTGTGGCTGGAGTCAGACTCGAGTCCAAGTCATGTGAATCAAGGCTACAACTCTGGAGATTTGCATTTTTGTATGGTTTTAGGTACGTTTTTAAGCGCTACTGACGGAAGAGTCGTTTAGGAGCTAAATGAATGGCTCTTTTAGTTGAACTGAGCCAAATGAGCCGGCTCACTGAAAAGACTCGGAATCCACATCACTCGAAAGTGGTTGTGTTTACGCCGGTAAATTCATGACGTCACATGTGTGGTAGTCCCAATAAGCATGTCCCTCCAGGGGCCTGTTGCACAAAACTAGGATAAGGGATTAAGCCAGGATATCTTGGTGATCCTGGCTCAATTGATCCATAATCCAGTTGCACTAAAGATGGATAGGGGGCAGGAGGATATGTTATGGTATAAATTACCATGGAGATTCATTCTGTGGAGCTAGCCTGCTCCAGACCAGGCTAAATTCCAGGATCTATTTAATCTCATCCCTAATGTCAGTCAGCAGTCACCACAAATGGAAACCAATAGTTATTTCACTGCTCACTATACATTGTTATCACATATAACTAGACCCACTGTTATTATTTAAACGTTTGTGATCATTAATTTCAATGATTTTGGATAAAAAATGATTTTTAGATGTTGCTATCATTAGATAATTTACAGTTTCCCATAGACTATAAGGCTATATATATAAAATGATAGAATATTAGGGCCACAGAGGGGAAAAAAAAACACAAGTCATAATATTGTAACCAGTTGTTTTAAAGGAGGACAGTTGTTAAAATGACAGATGTGGGGCATTTCGTGAAATTGTACTTCAGTATGGTTTCATAAACAAAGACATGCTGATGTGCCAGAATATTAAGTATCACATTGTCATAAGTATCAAAACAATATGTAGCTTTTCTGCAGAAAGAACCAGCCTCAAATGTATGACTTTATCCTTTTTCTTCAGTGTGGCCCTAGTACTCTGTCATATAAACAAATACACATTCCATATGAATATAAAAATGTTCCTTTATTGAATAAGGACAAAACAAAGCAGGTAAACCATCAGCTCCTTTCGAAACTGAAGTCACAGTGACTCTACAAGATGGAAAGCACAGAATCCAAGCATATTATACAAAATGATACATACACATTCAAAGGTCTGTATAAAACACACCCTGCATGTCTGCACACTAAAATAAATGCAGGACAAATCCATACACATCAACTGAACAGACAAATGAATGGATGCAGTAGCCTCCCTGCAGCCTTGTATTACACACAGTATACCGCACAAACATCATAAGAGGCCAAATTTGTCAAAAAACGAACCCAAAAAAAACCAAATTCCTTTCAGACCCCCAGGAAGCACAGCAGGCCTACAACCATGCCCATGCCAGGACCAGGGCCAGAGTTGAAATGACCTTTGGCCTCCTGAAGGCACGCTTTCACTGCCTTCACAAATTAAGGGTCAGCCCTGCAGGACATATTTAACCAAAATTGAAAGCACACATACTAACTAAAATAATTCAACACATATTGGTCCCTCAGCAGCCGACCACTGTCGTCATCAGGGAAGATTGCCGGATTGTCCCAGTCCATGGCTGGTGGCACTCTGGGGGCCCTCTCCTTCCTCAGACAGGCCACATTGTGGAGGACAGCACAAGCCACAGTAATATCACATGCCCTAACAGGGCTGACCCTTAATTTGTGAAGGCAGTGAAAGCGTGCCTTCAGGAGGCCAAAGGTCATTTCAACTCTGGCCCTGGTCCTGGCATGGGCATGGTTGTAGGCCTGCTGTGCTTCCTGGGGGTCTGAAAGGTGTCAGGAGAAAAGGCTGGCAGCCATACCCCCTGTCTCCCAGCAACACACCAGAGAATTCACCTGTCAACACAAAATCTCATCATTACTACCTCATAAACACAGTGATATTCTTGACACAGCCATGATGGTTATAAATAGGGGTTGTGTGGCTTACCTTGTGATAGATTTCAGAGGCCCGAAAGATTCTGGAGTCATGGACTGAGCCAGGCCATTTTGCCACAACATTGCTGATCACACAGTCAGCATTGCAGACCATCTGAAATCATAAGATGAGGAATATTACACCAATCAATGCACATCACTGGCAATGCAGTGTTCGTCAATGGACAATATCAAAAAAATTATCATAGCTTTATACAGTGTGATGGAGTTACTTTACACAATTTCACTCATATCTGCAGTGCATTTCAATAAAAAATTTAACCGTTTCATAATTACAGTACAACTGCATTTTTGGAGATGTGAATTAAATATTTGAATTGTAATTGTGATGTTTCAGCGGAGCGGTGAGTGTGTAATTGTGCACTACTTACGCATTCAGGCGGTCTGCAATACTTTGCCACGCTTTTTCTCTTTGCTTTATCACTGTGGCGGTGTTGCCTTTCTTCTTAATTATATCTTTTACCTCCTCGTATGCCTCCATGAGGATTTGTGCTTCCGACGGGGAAAAGTACGCGGCTCTAGTTGCCATGGTAAATCAGTTAATCTGTGATCTGTGGCGGGGTCTATTTGAGTGAGCCGTGAGCGCGCACCTATCCAGGATTGGTTTCACCTGGCTTAATGAATCCGTGTCTGCTCATCCTGGCTTGGTCTTTGTGCAACCAATTAAGCCTGGACGCACATGTTTTGGCTTCATTGAGCTCAGCTGAGTCATTTATCCCGGATGTCTTAATTCTACTTTTGTGCAACAGGCCCCAGGGCTGTGTGCCATACTTTTCACCTCATGACAATATCAACACAACATATTTCCACAACACAAATCCTACTTTTAGAATCAGAATGATGGTCAAGACAAGACATGGAAGAAATGAAGCTGTGTGGGAATTGGACGATGCTATTATTTTATTTAGTTCCTTCATTAATGAGAGCAGGCGTTCGTCGTCTTTATATATCACAGATGAGTAGATGAGTCACACAGTGTGTGACATATCATCCATTACACAATAAACACATTTTAGACTTTCGTCTCTGCAATACTACACCGCAAGGAGATATGACGCTCATGAACACGACCAGTGTATTTACACATGCAGTTCTCTCCTCCAACCACTCGTGTCCCCATGAAGATTACATTCACAATCATTTCATGTAGCTAGTGTTGGATTAATTCGCATATTTGCTGAGTATTTTCTTATTTTTTTTCCCCCGAAATATTTTTGGTTTGCATATTATACTAAATGTATTTTATGTTTGTAGCTTGGTGCATGACATCTACAAAGGAGTTTCCCCCCTGTGGTTAATGCAGCTCGTGACGTCAGTGTTTACAGACTGTGGTCACAGATATACAAATATTTTGCTGTGGTAGTACAAGAGGAAGTGAAGTGGAGGAAGCGAACGAGGAGACAGTGGAATGTAAATAGTATGGCTGTCAGCCAGCGAAGCTCGTTAAACGTTTTCTGTTGATTGGACCAACAACAGTCTAAATTTCACTACTTTGTTTTGTTGTTGTTGCCATTTACGCTGTCAACTGGCTTCGTGGTAAGTTATTTTATTTTCTGCTGGTCAGCTAACGTTAGCTAGCAAGCAAGCTGCCAACAGCAGCAAGATACTCATTGCCGGGTAACGTTAGTGATTGGCGCTATCAACTTCTGAGCGTCACCACGAGGCTATAGCCAGCTATAGTCCGGACAGTAGTCAGTTCTGGTGCTAGTTGGCAGATGCAACATTTTCTAGACCGGCTTTATAGTTAGCGTTACCTTCTTAGTATTTTGTCAACCCCCAGGGTCAGTCCTATAACATAGTTAGAATAAGAATTTGTGTTATTAGAGAATACGTTTTTCCCCTGACTGATATTTTTCTTGCAGGTATGGTACAATTCTTTTAAAGAATATGGTTACTCGAATTCACCAGCTGATATTTTCAGACGAAGCTAAGAAGTCAACCATACCGCATTTGATATCCTAGAAACATACTGAGTCATCCATGTCACGAGGCAAGGGACAAGCTTGACCAGCTCCATCTCTCTGGTGTATTCCATTGTATAGTCAGGAAAAGCACAACTTTTATAACCAGATAAGTTGTGCCTCCCCCAAAGATAACTTTGCTCTAGTTTGCAGCTGTAGCTACAATGGACAGAGGCAGTGCTGAAAATTATCTGTAAGATAATTGTACTTTTGTTAAGGTTAACTTGATATATATTGTGTAAAGATCATTATCTTTTGTTAGAGGAAATCTTGTAGAGTTTTGTGAAATCCACTCTGTCTTACAGTCTGAATGACATAAAACCGACAGAGCGACTGTGGATTCTGCTGTAGCCGTCCATCAACCCTGTTTTGCAAACTAAGGACACTGTTACTCAGGAATACCAGGGAACTGATTGTCGAGTAGATTTCCCTCAAGATTCACCTAGAAGGTCACTGCCAACTTTTAAAGCCTTGAATATTGTTAATGTAAAGGGCTGAGTTTGTTTTTCTATGCTTATACAGCCTAAGCCTGAAGTAGTCTTTACCGACGACTTGGCCTTATTTTCTATTGATTAAGTGCTACATTGAACATTACCCGGCTATGGCGGATTCTGAGATAGTCGGAGGAGATCTCCTGAGCATTGTCAAAGATGACTGCTCTCTGACAGAGGCCATTTCTGAGGAGGGTGGCCATGCACCAGGGTCCTCTGTAGCTAAAGAAAGCCACAAAACAGAGCCCTTGGACCGTGAAGATTCCACCAAAGTCCCATCAGTCAAGACCCCAATTATGGAAGCAGAAGGTTCTGGCAAACACAGTGGAACCGCACTCACGCCAGCCGCCACGTGTGCCGTCATGTCTGAAAACGGCACAACAGAAGACGCTCAATCCACCCCGCAGAGCCAAACTCTGACCGAAGTGAACGGGGAGAGCTCAGAGGCCATGTTTGGAAGGTCGGATGAGAATAGCCAGTCGGCTACAAGCGACTCTCCCTCCTTCTCCATCCGCAGCCTGGAGTTCTTCGAGGGCAACACCGGGAATGACGAGCCATTGTCGTCCTACTCTGCCCTGGGCGACGAGGGCCGCTCCCCCTCTGCTGACGTCCCCGGCCTGGTCAGTGACGTCCTGGCTGCCGCAGCCACGGGAGGGGCCACAGCCGCCCCAGAGCCCATGACGCCGGCCTACTACTTTGTGAAATGGATCACCTGGAAGGAGAAGAAGACACCCATCATCACGCAGAGTGAGAACGGGCCCTGTCCCCTGCTGGCCATCATGAACACCCTGTTTCTGCGCTGGAAGGTATTGTTGGACTGTAGAAACTGCTATATAGGACTAATGGGGTCCATGATTACGCATCTCAGTTGTCTTAAGTGGTTTTAGGCCTACTTCATCTGCACTGATCTCAAAACATATGATAGGGTAAAGCAGTATATTATAGGACTATTGGGGGATTTTGCATTCACTGGTCTATTTCTTTTCAGATCATTGCAGATCAATGGAAAGAGCCCAAAAAGGAGACTACTTTAGACTATTGAGACGTACGTTGCAAAATCCTCCAATAGTCCTAAAATATACTGCTTTACCCTGTCATATGTTTTGAGATCAGTGCAGATGAAGTACTTAAGACAATTGAGATGTGTAATTGGCCTTAAGGTGACTGAGAATAAGGGTAAGGATGACCTGACACAGGCGTGAGGGAAGTTTCTAGAAACAAGAATTAAAGGTTCCCGTTAGGGTGTGATGAGCCGTAGTTAAGAGAACACCAAAGCCTTCTGAATCCTATAATCTTGTTTGTACCATCAACATCTTTCAAAATCGACGCAACACAGAATCTACGTTTATAAATGTCAGTATGGCAGCTTCAGAGAGTCTATTGTTTAATGAACATTGGTCAAGAAAAGTGCTTACAAATTATAATCATGTGTGATTTGTCTTCAGGCCAAGCTACCCGCCCAGACAGAAGTAGTCACCACAGAGGACCTGATGGCTCACCTTGGTAAGAAACAAGGAAGTGTATTGACTGTGCTTCCATACAGACTTTGTTACACTGAAGTTATTGCTTTGTAACTTCCAGTAAACAACACATTTTCTTACATTATTCTGAGGTTGTCATGAACACATGAAAATGCAACCAATGCATGAAAATACGAGTAACTAAAGAGACTGCATATTATCAGGCAGTAAATTAAAGATCATCACAGGCCCTATGCTCCAGGAGCCAAGGGCTTAAGTCATTGAAATATCTAGCAAATTGAACAAGCAGTCAACTTTGACCATTTACCATGGAGAAATACAGTGCCTTCAGAAAGTATTCACGCTCCTTGACTTTTTGTGTTATCGCCTGAATTTGAAGTGGATTAAATTGAGATTTTGTGTCACTGGCCTACACACTATACCCCACCATGTCAAAGTGGAATTGTGTGTTTTTAGAAATGTTTACAACTGAATTAAAGGGGAAAATGCCTTGAATCAACAAGTATTCAACCCTTTTATTATGGCAAGCCTAAATAAGTTCAGGAGTAAAAATGTGCTTAACAAGTCACATAAGTTGAACTCACTGTGTGCAGTAATAGTGTTTAACATGATTTTTTTTATGACTACCTCATCTCTGTACCCCACACATACAATTACAGTGCATTCAGAACCCTTTTACTTTTTCTACATTTTGTTACCTTACAGCCTTATTCAAAAATGTATTAAATCACAGATAGTGGGGATTTAATACATTACAGCCTTATTCTAAAATGTCCAAGGGGTCTGAATACTTTCCGAATGCACTGTATTGGTAAGGTCGAGAAGTGAAGTTCAAACAGATTCATCCATGTAGACCAATGCCGTGCGAAGATGGGCACCTATTGGTAGATGGGTACAAAAAAAACGCTCAGTCACTACAAAGATACAAGTGTCCCTCCTAACTCAGTTGCTGTAGATTAAGGAAACCACTCAGGGATTTCACCATGAGGCCAATAGTCACTTTAAAACAGTTTAATTGCTGTGATAGGAGAAAACTGATGGATCAACAACATTGTAGTTACTCCACCATACTAACCTAAATGACAGTGTGAAATGAAGCCTGTACAGAATCAAAATATTACAAAACATGCATCCTGTTTGCAATAAGGCACTAAAGTAAACTTTATGTCCTGAATACCAATGTTATGTTCAGGGCAAACACAACACATCACTGAGTATAACTCCATATTTTCAAGCATGGTGGTGGCTGCATCATATTATGGCTATGCTTGTCAGCGGCAAAGACGAGGGAGATTTCTGGGATAAAAAGAAACGGAATAGAGCTAAGCACAGGCCAAATCCAAGAGGAAAACTGGAAGACAAGTTCACCTTTCAGTTGGTCAGTAACCTAAGACACAAGGCCAAATATACACTGGAGTTGCATTGAATATTCCTTAGTGGCCTAGGTACAGTTTTGCCTTAAATCGGTTTGAAAATCTATGGCAAGACTTGGCTATCTATCAATGCTCAACAAGCAACTTACCCAGAAAGACTGTACAGCTGTAATCACTGCCAAAGGTAAATATAACATTTATTGACTCCGGTGTGAATTGTTATGTAAATGGGATCTTTATTTAATTTAATACATTTGCGAACATTTTTAAAAACATGTTTTCATTTTCTCCTTATGGGTATTGTGTGTGTAGATGGGTGAGAACCTATAATCAATTTAGAATTCAGGCTGTAACACAACGAAGTGGAATAAGTCAAGGAGTATGAATACTTCCTGAACGCCACTGTATATCATAATACGCATCATAATACGCATTTCTGTTTGGTCACTCACTGTCTGAGAACCACAGTACCCATTTTGTTTTCATACTCCTTGCGTTTCTGCCACAGGAGAGTGTGTATTGTCCATCAAACCCAGGGAGGAGGCTGAGGGAATGGAGCTCAACTTTCAGCAGGTAAACACACATCTGTCCACTTGGCTTATTTGTGACACTGTCAGTCTGTGTCTGAATGTTTTTCGGAAGCTGCGCTAGCGTGTGTGTGTTTGGACTTGTGCGTCTGCAGGTGCAGCTCTGTCTGTGTTGTCTACCTCACAGGAGGTTGGTGGCACCTTTTTAATTGGGGGGGGGGGGGGGGCTCGTGGTAATTGCTGGTGCGGAATAAGTTAAATGGGTTCAAATAAATGTTTGCCTTTCCATTTACTCCGTTCTGGCCTTTATTATGAGCTGTCCTCCCCTCAGCAACCGCCACTGGTCTATCTTTTTGTAGCTGTGTGCACAAAATTGTGTGTGTGGGTGTGGTTGGGTGTAAGTTTGACACATTTTTAAGGGGAAGTGGAGTTCACAGCAGAGGCAGAAGCCTGTGTCATCAGTGCTGTCACACCAGCTGCCACTAGAGTACCACAATAAGGAGTTTAGGGAACAACAAGGATTCAAAATTACTGTACCAAAAATGTACAGTAAGGTGTAAGCATCAAACAAATTGGTGGCAAGGTAGTACCTCTTTAATTAGCAGCTCTTTAATACAAAGTGACTTCCGAGTCAACCCATCTGTTTGGTATGTGTGGTTCATGCAGGAATCAAACCCATGTTTTTGATGTTTTAAGCACCATGATCCAACCACCTGGCTCTGACATACATGCAGTTCAGAGCTAATCAATCTGGTTCCTTTACAGGTGAACCCAATTATTCGACTGGTCTATACGCTGTTGTTCGACCAATTTTTTTTTTTTGTCGAGCAGTAGTGTGTGTGTATGTATGTACAGTAGAAGTCGGAGGTTTACATGCACTTTGGTTGGAGTTATTAACTCGTTTTTCAACCACTCCACACATTTCTTGTTAACAAACTATAGTTTTGGCAAGTCGGTTAGGACATCTACTTTGTGCATGACACAAGTAACTTTTCCAACAATTGTTTACAGACAGATTATTTCACTTGTAATTATAATTCCAGTGGGTCAGAAGTTTACATACACTAAGTTGACTGTGCCTTTAAACAGCTTGGAAAATTCCATAAAATGATGTCATGGCTTTAGAAGCTTCTGATAGGCTAATTGACATAATTTGAGTCAATTGGAGGTGTACCTGTGGATGTATTTCAAGGCCTACCTTCAAACCCAGTGCCTCTTTGCTTGACATTATGGGAATATCAAAAGAAATCAACCAAGACCTCAGAAAAGAAATTGTAGACCTCCACAAGTCTGGTTCATTCTTGGGAGCAATTTCCAAACGCTTGAAGGTACCACGTTCATCTGTACAAACAATAGTACACAGGTATAAACACCATGGGACCACGCAGCCGTCATACTGCTCAGAAAGGAGACGCGTTCTGTCTCCTAGAGATGTACGTACTTTGGTGCGAAAAGTGCAAATCAATCCCAGAACAACAGCAAAGGATCCTGTGAAGATGCTGGAGGAAACGGTTGCAAAAGTATCTATATCCACAGTAAAACGAGTCCTATATCGACATAACCTGAAAGGCCGCTCAGCAAGGAAGAAGCCACTGCTCCAAAACCGCCATAAAAAAGCCAGACTACTGTTTGCAACTGTACATGGGGACAAAGATCATACTTTTTGGAGAAATGTCCTCTGGTCTGATAAAACAAAAATAGACCATAATGACCATCGTTATGTTTGGAGGAAAAGGGGGAGGCTTTCAAGCCGAAAAACACCATCCCAACCTTGAAGCACGGGGCTAGCAGCATCATGTTGTGAGGGTGCTTTGCTGCAGGAGGGACTGGTGCACTTCACAAAATAAATGGCATAATGATGAAGGAAAATTATGTGAATATATTGAAGCAACATCTCAAGACATCAATCAGGAAGTTAAAGCTTGGTCGCAAATGAGTCTTCCAAATGGACAATGACCCCAAGCATACTTCCAAAGTTATGGCTTAAGGGCAACAAAGTCAAGGTATTGGAGTGGCCATCGCAAAGCCCTGACCTCAATCCCATAGAAAATGTGTGGGCAGAACTGAAAAAGCATGTGCTAGCAAGGAGGCTTACAAACCTGACTCCGTTACACCAGCTCTGTCAGGAGGAATGGGCCAAACTTCTGTGGAAGGCTACCCAAAACATTTGACCCAAGTTAAGCAATTCAAAGGTAATGCTACCAAATACACTCAATTAGTATGTAAACTTCTGACCCATTGGGAATGTGATGAAAGAATTAAAAGCTGAAATAAATCACTCTACTATTATTCTGCCATTTCACATTCTTAAAATAAAGTGGTGATCCTAACTGACCTAAAACGAGGAATGTTTACTAGGATTAAATGTCAGGAATTGTGAAACTGAGTTTAAATGTATTTGGCTAAGGTGTATGTAAACTTCTGACTTCAACTGGTATGCATGCATGTATGCATGCATACATGCATACATAAAGTTATGGCTTAAGGACAACAAAGTCAAGGTATTGGAGTGGCCATCAC